>NC_073745.1:274332665-274480165 GCF_029784135.1 Toxorhynchites rutilus septentrionalis
TGAGCTGCTCAACTATGGCTAGACCATAAACTCGGTTCTCTACTGTGAGCAGCTTGACCGTTTGAAGCAGGCGATTGACCAGAAGCGGCCATAAAGTGTTCAATAGGAATGGTGTTGTTTTCCATCAGGACAACGCTCGGCCTCATACATCTTTGATGACCCGCCAGAAGCTGCGGGAACTCGGATGGGATGTCCTATTGCACCCACCGTATAGTCCGGACCAGGCTCCAAATGATTATCATTCCTTCCGGTACATGCAAAACCGCTCTAATGATACTAATACTAAGTTGACCTCAAAAGAGGCTTGCGAAGACTGGCTGTCTGAGTTTTTTTTGCAAATAAGGAGGAGGGTTTTATAAGGGGGGGTGGATAATGAAGTTGCCTCCTAAATGGCAACAAGTTTGCGAACAAAACTGCGCATATTTGACTTAAATTGGATAATGTTAAGTATGTTAAACAAAGCGTCAAATTTCGATCAGAAATACGACATTTCTTTTTCCCCAACCCAATAAATTCCGATTTTTTTCAAATTTGTACGACAAAAAAAACAAAACATCATTTTACTCGCTGCGCCATCTGGTTGTAAATCTAACGTAAATTCGTCAATAGCATCAGTTTCTGTTCTGCTTTCGCATGGACCAATCATGAAAAATTGCCACATCACGACAAAAAAGAAACTTATTTTATGCAAGGTTATATAGACTTTATTATTATAAGTGGCGCCCTCAATTTCTATTCTGCGCATGGAGTGATCATGAAAAATCTCGTGTTATTCTCACGAGAACGAAAATGAATCATGTATCAAACATCTGCAGTTGCTTTTACACGGCCACTCAAATTCCATCGGTTCTTTTCGGGACCACCAACAAGTTCGAAAGAGTTGAAATTTATGTTAATATCAATTCCATACTTATACTCATCCAACCACACACTAACAAGAAAAACTTTCAGCAATCTTTCAATATATTCATTCATTCATTCATTTAGAATTGATTCAGATGCAATTTCAAATAAATGATTACCGAGCCAACGGTAGTCCTACGTCTACCTTGCGGTTATATCATGGATATAACCCACTTCTTGTTTTTTCCACTGGACAGAGCAATTCACGCCAATCAAATAATGGAAAAACATTGAAATACTTATAAAAAAAAATATTTTAAATACACTGTTAAAAGTCTTGAATTCAATGTTAAAAACTTTTGTATCTTAAAAGGCAATTCTATTTTTGAGTAAGATTTTTAACAGTGTATTTAAAATATTATTTTTTTTTTCAGATATTGAACTATCTTCTATTTCTCCAATAACTTCACTATACATAATATTTTAATCAGGCATCTGGATTTTGAGTTACGATTTTTGGAAAAAAAGACACTTTTACTGCATATGCCCTTATAAAAAATCATTCGACTCGCTGCGTCCCTTTGTGGTTCATTACAGTCCCAATGTGTCCCATAATGCGACAGCTCATAGCCGGCAAAGTATCGATTTTGATGCATTGCAAAACTGCTAATTGATGCGTTAACGTTTAGCACGTTTCCTTTTTCTAGTTATGGAGAGCAAATTTCTTCGGATGATTTCAAGAAGGTGTTTCTTCTCGATGTTTTAGGAGGAAAAAAGTAGTAATTGAAATTGGTTATACAAATTGTGATTTTGGGTAGCTGCCATCGTATGTTCAAGATTTTAAAAAATCGGAGAGAGTCGCGCCATAATCGGCCGTTTTGCGGCTAATTGGGTGTGGAATAGCTCCGTAGTGAAATTATGCTGAAAAATATGAAAGATATGTTTATACGACGATTGCAAAATCTGAAAGTAACACAGATAAAAAACACGTACCAACATTTCTTTTTTACCGAGCAATGCTCTCAACATTCTGAATAAAATCACACATATCTAAAAACCACATATGAACACAATTAGAGCAATACTGGAACTGTTTTTTTATGAAACATTTTTCTACGATTTATCACTATGTACTTTCACTAATTTAAAAGAATAATACTAAGAATACATTGAGAATAGCGTAGATAAAACGAAAAGTATGTTTCTCATGAATGTCTTATACACCCAAACTAGCGTTGGCAGAAATGATGCCATTTAATGTGCTGGAGAGTCAAATGCGCAAATAATGAGCTATTTTAAAAGCTTAAAAATGGTTTGTATGTATGTGTGCAGACATCTCTTTCTGTTTTCTTTTCTCATTTCATTTGGGATTGCGCAAAAAAAAGTCCATACGACGTCAATGGGGATCGAACCAAAGTCGGCTGGAATGCAAAGCTATTTTACACGAAGACGCTATCCACATGGCTAATGATGCTTCAGTAGTTGTTCAGCAAATACGTGATAATATTGCACCTGATTATAAAATGAAGTTGGGAAGTGTTTTCTAAGAGTAAATAAGGAGCGCATGAAGGAGAACAATATCTATCTCGGTCTGGCCGGTGTATGTGGCAAAGTATGCGGAAGGCTTATTTGTCTTTTGTTTCGCTCGCTCGTATTAATCATATATTGCTGTACCATGTATATTATACAAATGCTTACCAGTATTTGTGAGTCATGACATTTTCTGTTATGTTATGTCTCATTTAATGTCATAAATCGGGATGACAAAACATGAACTTGAAGTCAATTTTGGGTGTAGTGAACCACATAGGGATTCAAAGAGGGTTGCCAAGACTTGTTATTAAGCTATATTAATTATATTTTCCATATTTTCAAATCATCGATTCATTTTAATGCAAAAAAAAAACTAGCAAATAATAAATACGTTGACTAAATGCTCTCGGCGCTTCTACAAGCTTGGAGTTATAAAAATGTGCTCGACTGAGTCTGGATGCTCTGAGAAAAAGCAGTGCCTCCGCTAGATTCTGTTTCGTGGGAAATTTTGTTATTCACTAGCAATCGCAATCGGAATCGGCGCAAGTGTTTGCTGCAGAAATATTTCGCCGGTGTTATTGAATTCGCAGAGAAAAAATACTTTCGCCAGCTACCAACTGATAACACTTTCCCTGTTGCGCCATCACGACCGGACGCAAGTGTCACGTCTGCTGCCAGAGATCATGTTTTTACGTTCCTTCACGTGATTTGGTTTAGAGGCACTTTATACAAAATCTGTAACCTGTATCTTCTAACCAGCGTCACATGACACAGCAGAATGTAGTCATATGGATCAGAAATTGAAAAAAAATATATAACGGAGTTTTCAAATAAAAAGCCTTTACATACTATTTTCTTGTATCGAGATTATCTTAACAAAATCACACATCTTCGAGAAGGAGGATATGTCTTGATGTCTGACATCTCTGTAAGGAGAAACGAGTGCGTTTCATGCACACAAGCTATGAGAAACAGCTCTTTCTCTCTTTCATTCTTTGTGCGTATGAAGTGAGTAAGAAGATTGATCTTCAAGAAGAATAAACAAACTTTCAAACAAAAATTATAGATGAAAATATTCTCCACATCGAATGAACATTCTATGTCATGAAAAACACGATTCCTGCCAATGGTAAAGAATCATGAACAAAAATAGGATCTGAAAATGATTTGACCCGTTAACGAACAAGTTGTTAAAAAAAATTTTTTTTTGACAAAAGACATTGATGTAATTTTGATTATTGGCGTTGAAGAAAACCCAATGTTAAAGAAAAATGACAAGAATTCTAAAAATCGTCAAACAAAAACATTGACCAAAACATACATTTTTGTTTCTATATAGAAGGTTCAATCCAACTTTTTTTTTCTACATCACAATGTGTGATCTTTTATAAAAGTAGTACTGTGGAAGAGTTTACGTTTTCTTGTATTTTATTAAATTTGGTTATTATTTATGTGAGGAGGCGATCTGGGGTAGTGCTTAACATCCGTACATCTCATGCTAAAGGTCAAGAGTTCAAGGCCTAAAAAGCTGAAAGTCACTATGATCCAGCGAAAAAAAATTGGTTATGTTATTGTAGGTTATACAATTTTTGCACATAGTTACTTTGAACCGAATTAATATGCCCAACGAAGTAATACAAAATTAAATGAAAACGAAACTATTATTTGATGCACAAACATTACCATATGATTGCTTTCCAAAGATATAATAAAATATCAAAATTGCTGTTCGATTTTTCGATATTATTGATATTTTTTTGATTATTGATTATATAAGGCGCGTTCTAACTAAGTTATAAGCGATCAAAGAGCACCAAGTGATTATTTCCATATAGATTTATATTTAAATCAAAAAACTGGAAGTGCCTTTATGGATGCTGAAAGAAAGAGAACACAATTAATGATGGTATCACATTTATTCGAAAGACAGTTACCCGAACGACAGTTTCCCTAAAGACTTTAACCAGAATGTAACAAATACTCGAATTCGTCATTTACCCCAATACAATATATACCCGAACCAATTCAAATTACGATTTTTTTTAAGGGATATTCAGAATCATTGATCTTCAATATCTATTTGTATATTTTTAAAGGAAAACCCTTCCTTTTCAACTCCTTTCAGTTTATAACTCTGTTTCGGAGGTCCTTAGAAGAAGGAATTTGAACATGGCTGATGATTCATTGCTGCCCTCGCGAGAACACTACATAAGCTGGCCATATGTCGCAATTTGTTTCCTTATGTCAATGCACGCATTGCACTGAGTATCCATTGCAAGCTATATGGTGGCGGTCTCTTCTGCTTTTCACATTTGAAAAGCGATGCGATGCATTCTATTCTTGAAAATACACCGTTGTGAGTGACATACTCCATTCACAATACCAATACCATCGAATCTAATAGAAGTACCGGTAAGTTTCTTCGTTTTTTCAAAATTAATGCTTCATTCTGCAAAAACGGTTACAAATTTAATATTCAAAGTATTGCCCATCGCTAGTCACAACTTTGTCCCATCTTTCTGGCAATTCACGGATCCCTTTGCGGAAATAATCGGCTGGTTTGTCGTCTAACCACAAATCGGTTAAGTGTATCTGTATGTTCTTGTTGCGTTTGTGACGGATCTTGATCGAGTAAAGCCTCAAATTCTTCATCTTCAAACTTTTTGGCGGTCCGGAACGTTCTTCGTCTTCCAAGTCAAAATAAACCATGCAAACCACGTCTGACACTTTCGCTCAGTTAGAGCATGGTTACCATAAACTTCCAACAAAATGCGATGACCGGGAGTGTGTGTTTTGGTTAGTTGGTTGATGTAAACAATAACAGCGTGAGAGAGTGAGCAGTCAGCAGCTGCGATGCGTTTTTTTGTGTGTGACTGTGCGCGTCTGCGTGTGTGCATGTGTTCGTTTGTGCGTGTATGTGTTTGTTTGTGCGTTTTTTTTAGAGTAGCAAATAGAGAGTACAGAGAGTAGAGAGTAGAGAGTAGAGAGTAGAGAGTAGAGAGTAGAGAGTAGAGAGTAGAGAGTAGAGAGCAGAGAGTAGAGAGTAAAGAGAGTAGAGAGAGTAGAGAGAGTAGAGAGAGTAGAGAAAGTAGAGAGAGTAGAGAGAGTAGAGAGAGTAGAGAGAGTAGAGTAGAGAGAGTAGAGAGAGTAGAGAGAGTAGAGAGAGTAGAGAGAGTAGAGAGAGTAGAGAGAGTAGAGAGAGTAGAGAGAGTAGAGAGAGTAGAGAGAGTAGAGAGAGTAGAGAGAGTATTTGTATTTGTATTTATTTCTCAATTCAACTGACAATTGTTGTATCAATGAAAAAAAAACTTATGCTAATCTTAGTTGGCCAGCGGTACGAAATAGGTCGAGAAGCCGTTGTCGGAAATTGTTGGCAGAAATATTAAAATCGAAGAGATTGAAATTGTCGTTGAAACGCTGACAGATCGAGCGGATGGGCTAATGCAACCCATAATTTCTGCTTCGTGGTTCCAACAGCAGCAAATCACGTTGGTGTAATGGTCTTTCGAGCAGAGAGAAGAGAGAACAAAATATAGAGTAGATATTAGGAAATGAAGAGTAGAGTTGAAAGTCAAAGTCAAAATTGATAGAGCAACAATTGATCGCAGAGAAAGAGTACAAGTTTCAGACATAGAGACATTTGGACTGAAAAAGAAACATTGAATAAAAGAAAAGAAAAAATGTTGCGAGAGTTTATTTGAGTGCAACAGCAAAGATATTCTAATGACTTTGCGGTAAACTTATTAAAACATAGAATTGGGCCACTAGTTCAAGAAAAAATTACGCTACATGTAGAAGAAACAACACAAACGAACGTCTCAAAGTAATATTTGTTTTCCAAAATTTCGAAATACCTGAAAAAAAAAAAAATATATATTTATATATATATATAAAAATATATATATATAATATTATATATATATATATTAAACTACTCTGATAGATATATATATTTGTACAGCGAAAAACACTCTAAAAATTCTGAAAAAATCACATATACCTAAAATAGACGTAGGAAGAAATTTGAATACAAACTAGAGTAGTACTGAATCTCGAAATAAAAAAATAATTAAAATTTAATTAAAAATAAAAATAAAAATTAATTGAATTTTTTTTAGTATTTGATTTTTTTATGAAAAAATTGTTTGAAAATATTGATCGATACATCTTAGCAAGATGTACTTTCAGTATTTTCTTTTCATATTTTGTCTCAAAGCTATTGAGAATGGCGTGAAAAAAAAGAAAAGGTGTATTTTTCACCATAGATCCTATATTGTACCATATAAGAAATATATGGTACTACTGTCAAAATTTCATATGTAGTACCCTATACAATATTTGCCATACAGATAATGATTTGGTTTGGAGGCACTTTTTACTCCCTTACCCGGCCAGGCCCTTTGTTTAAAATTATAATTATTCTGAATGTTTTTAGACAGCATAGCTTATTTATTTTTACAAAAAAAAAGTGATCAATTTTTCAACAACTGTGTCGAACAATATATTTTAATCAAACGATTTGCTCTCGAGGTATGGTCAACGACTATTCGTTTAAAACAATCAGTCACTCTCACAGTGAATAAAAGTAATAAAATAAATTAGGGAGGCTTCCGCCGTTTGTACAAAGTTTTGAAAAATTTGAACAGTTGACGCATAGTTGACGTAGATTCGTTTTTACAGCCACAGTTACATAGATCTGAAGGAGCTTTTTTAAAAGGTCGTATCCAGAATCATTGACCTTTCTGGCAGAAAAAAAAATCTAAAATCAGATGTTTGATTTTACAGCAAAATTGTTTTAAAACCGAAAACCTATTTAGAAAAAATAAATTTTTCAATACACTGTTAAAAAATCTCATTAAAAATTGCGTTTAGTATTGAAAAGTTTATAATTCGAAACCTTTCCCTTTCAATATTTGAGTGTGTAAGCCTCAAATACATTCCCAGCTGTATTTGACAATGTGGAAGATAGGTCAGAGCCTCACCTATCAGATTCTATAGCAAACTTAAATTGGAACGTTTTTGCAATTGAGTTTTTTTTTATCCCATTTATTTATTTATCAGGCTCATTAGCATTTTATCTGTAACGGAGCCGGGTTTTTATCGTGTACATGTACATATGTTTAAGTTTCTATAAATTGTAAATTACACAGTAGAAGGTAGAAGTAGTAGCCATTTAGGCGTTAGATTTTCTGTTCCATTACATTATGGTAAATTACATTGTAGTAGCCATTTAGGCGTAAGGGTATTCTATCTGTTCTTCCATTGTTCAGCAGACCGGACAGCGGAGACAGTTGATATTGATCATTGTTGGGTTATTTATAGAACAGCAGCCCGATGTTTTTTGCAGAGCAGAGCAGTTGTATGGATGAATCGATCTTTGGACGTAGTTATTCTATAACAACACAAAGATGGTCAATTGAGGGCCCTGAGTTTGAACTCACGATCGATCGCTTAGTAAGCGAACGCGTAACCAAGTGGCTACGAAGACCCCCTGCAATTGAGTTATTAATTGAAGAAAAAGTTGATGAAGAGAAATCGATCAAGTCAATTACACCCCTTGCATTCTAAGCCCCTCAAATAAGACTAAGAAGTATGGTGTGTAAGAATGTTGTGAAATTCGTGTATAATTCTGACTACACTATGTTTGTTTTACTCCGAAAAGTTGCAAAATAGAGCTGGTTGAAACTCGACATCGACATTCGTATAACAGCATTGATAATAATTTATCACCCGTACTGTCCTGCATCCATTCCTGTTAATTAATATTAAAATCAATTAATCATTCCCATATGAACAGATAATTTACAGCCGCCCTCCAAATGAATTGGTAATTTGTTTGGCGATGATATATGATGTATTAGATTTCGAGCATCTTCCTAACCTCAATTATAACACCTACTACTTCATTGGAAACTGTGAAACGACCCTGGGCTATCCTCAACACATCGATTAAATGTGCTGCTGTGTGATGAAGTAAATCGTGAGCGTGTCCACGCTGATACCAAGCCACTTATTACTGTACGTGTGCATCTCGGCCGCTCGTAATGACCCCGTTGCTGTCGAATGTATTAGAAACATTCACTGTGTCAACGAGTCAGGCCTTATCACGCTTTCATCATTACCCATCAGCAGACAGCAAGCAGTACACACACATTGCTTCCCGTCAACAAAGACTTGCTCCTGGGCAGTAGCATTTATGATCGTATTTTAACTTCGCGCGAATCTATTGGGAAAGCAGTTAGTCACGCAGTAATCAATCCCACTTTTCACTAAAAAACCACTGGCTCAACTATTCGCATACCTCCTCAAACTTTGTTGAAAAGTCGTAAAATTTTACGACGGCAATTGTTCTTGACACTCACGGTCGACGGCGGCGGGAACTCCTTCCGGGATAGGCACCGAAATCGAAATCGGAGAAAAGTGCGGGACGCGATCTCTGAGGGTGTGAGCAGGGAATTGATTACACCGTGGTGCTGACAGCGCTGGCTGCAATGCATCATGCAGTATGCAGAACGTAATTACGAGCCAAGAAGGAGAGTTGATGGCAGCGAAGGGGCATTTTTATGATCCGCCACTGGTCGTAAAAAAGTGCTAAATTTTTGACGGAGCTGTTAAAACGTGAGGCTGTAGCGACTGGTTTAGTTTGTGTGCACTCGCTATTCGGCTAATGCAAGGCGATGGTTTGGGTGTAGCGGCTTACGTTCTGAAAGGAGTAATATCAATATATGTAATTTGATTATGAAATCTGTTCCAGCAGATTTCAGTAAAATTTTATTCGCCCTAAAGTTACTTCTAAACCCGACCCCAATCTACATCGCGACGCTTCGCTCAACCCGCGAACAGTCAGAAGGGAGCAAGGATCAGGTGCTATTTATAGTTTCATCGTTGAAGACGATCGCACCGAAGCGCGCCGTTCTCCCCATCGGCAATTAATCAAGTTGCAATAGAATCGAATCTATTTCGATTCGCCAATCGACCAGAAACAGCAGTCAACACAGAGCTGCATGATAGCGTGCAACGTTTTTCGGTGGAGAGACATTTCGAAGCTAAGTGCTGAGTGCATTGATCGGTCGAGTTCGGAAGAATGCTGCGCGGCGAACAAATCATGGGTCGATGTGGTGATTTCACTGTGGAATGTAGACGGTAGATATGTAAAAGTATCAACAATGTAATGAGAACTGCTGCGAGCGTCCTCAGAACAAAAAATAGAAGAAGTTTCTTGTATGCGAAATTAAATTAGGAACCGCTACAATAAGATTGAATGTCTAAAGGTGTCTGATCTGATCTTTTTGGATTAATCGAGCTATGTCCACATCGATTCCTGGAGCAGCTTTCCTCCCAGCCAATGCTCGCTGTCTTCACTTCGACATTCTCACAGCGTTAATTGGGATCCTTGGATATTTAACAATAAGCTTGTTCTCTGTTTCGTTTTGGGAACTGAATTTCACTCTAGGCCACACCGAAGTGCTGTGGTGTTATTATTTTTGTGTTTTCATACATAATCCTCCAATTCGTTGACTTTATGACAAAAGTTTAATTAAATAGGATCAATTTCCCCACCTTTTTCGCAAACCAGCAAGAAACAATCTATTGAAAGCATCACGATGATTAAACTTTACCGTTTTCTGTGGTATACATAGTTATTATCGGCAACTTTCTACTCTGTGTTCGGAAGTTTTTAATTCTATATATAATTATTATTATTCTTGCCTTGATACGTATTATTAGCATATCTACATTGGAGTGATTTTACTATGGTGAAGTGGATAACAATTTTTCAATTGTTTTTCAAAAAAAAAAAGTATAGCTTCTAAAATATGATATATAGGGGAGAGGGGGGCACATTCGGACACTTTTTTTTCCTTAATTTTTAATATTTTTGGTAAACTTAAAAAAAATCCTGAATTCATCCTGGTTATCATTTGCACATCAATGTATCATATTACACCATTGGGTCGAATTCTTCGGAATCTATAAACATAGCATATGACCTCACAAGACACATTGACTGGAAAAAATATGCGGACGCGATTACTCTAGCCATCAATTCCAGAGATGGTTTACCTCTATTGGAGGAGTATAACTTCCTTTCTTCGTTTGATCTATGACAGTGCGGTTCGCGCTCAAACGAAACCCATCCCAAGTTCCACTATTCGTCGAAGGCCTTCCAATCCATTGTGGGATAGCCAATGTTCCAAGCTTTATCAGGATAAATCGAACGCATTCAAAGCTTTTCGGAAACGTGGAGCCATTGAAAATTTTCTGTCGTATTTAGACCTTGAAAATCAATTTAAAAACATGATCAAAGGTAAAAGACGTGCTTATTGGCGAAATTTCGTGGGAGGTTTGTCACGAGAAACGTCAATGAAAAAATTATGGAAAGTGGCTCGAAACATGAAAAATCGCTCTTCAACGAATGAATGCGAAGAATATTCACATCGATGGATTTTTTATTTTGCGCGGAAGGTTTGTCCCGATTCCGCTCCCGTGCAAAAAATTGTTCGAGATATACCACAAGATAGGTGCGATCTTGATTCCGGGTTTTCGATGGTAGAATTCTCTCTTGCTCTCCTTTCTTGTAACAATTCGGCTCCAGGAACGGATAGAATTAAGTTCAACTTGTTGAAAAATCTCCCTGATGTGGCGAAACATCGCTTGTTGAATTTATTCAATCGGTTTCTGGAACATAATATTGTTCCGGATGATTGGAGACAAGTACTTATAGCTACTCAAAAACCCGGAAAACCCGGGTCCGACTTCAATTCGTACCGCCCAATAGCAATGCTGTCTTGTATTCGGAAATTGTTGGAGAAAATGATCTTGTTTCGCCTTGATCGAGGGGTTGAAACGAATGGCCTACTCTCAGATACACAATATGAGTTCCGCAGGGGCAAGGGGACGAATGATTGTCTTGCGTTGCTTTCTTCAGAAATTCAAATGGCTTACGCTGAAAAAAACAAATGGCTTCAGTATTCTTGGATATAAAGGGGGCCTTTGATTCAGTTTCAATAGAGGTCCTGTCAGACAAACTCCATTCTCAGGGTCTGCCGCCTCTATTGAATAATATGTTATATAACTTGCTTTGTGAGAAACATTTGAATTTTTCCCATGGGGATTCGACAGTAAGTCGGATCTCCTACATGGGACTACCCCAGGGTTCATGTTTAAGCCCCTTCTGTACAACTTCTATGTAAGCGATATTGACAATTACCTTACACAAAATTGCAGCCTAAGACAACTTGCAGATGATGGAGTGGTGTCTGTCGTAGGATCAAACGAATCCGACCTGCAAGAACCCTTACAAGATACTTTGAACAATTTTTCAACCTGGGCCATTGGGCTAGGGATAGAATTCTCCACGGAGAAAACAGAGATGGTGGTTTTTCCTAGGAAGCATAGACCAGCAAAACCAAAGCTTCAACTTTTGGGTAAACCGATCACTCAAATGCTATGTCATTCAAGTATCTTGGGGCCTGGTTCGACTCCAAATGCACTAGGGGGGGGGGTTGTGTATCTGAGAATAAACTTTCTCCGTACAATTATCGGCACCTGGTGGGGAGCCCATCCCGGAGATTATAATGTTGTATCGAACAACTATTCTCTTAGTGATGGAGTATGGCAGTTTCTGTTTTCAATCAGCTGCCAAAACACACATTCAACTCGAGCGAATTCAGTATCTTTGTTTCCGTTTTGCGTTGGGATGTATGCCCTCAACGCATACCATGAGCCTCGAGGTTTTGGCAGGCGTACTCCCACTAAAAGATCGCTTCAATTTATTATCTCTTCGGTTCCTCATCCGGTGTAAGGTTATGAACCCATTGGTGATCGGAAATTTTGAACAGCCGATGGGGCTAAATTTTCATTCTGGATTCATGACTTCATATCATAAATTCATCTCCATGCAGGTTGATCCTTCTTCGTATATTCCCAACCGTGTTTGTTTTCCTGACTACATCAATTCCTCTGTACATTTTGATCTGTTCATGAAGGAGAAAATCCATGGAATTCCAGATTATCATCGATCCGGAATCGTTCCTACGATCTTCAATACAAAGTATGGGTGTATCAATTGTGATTATATGTACTTTACTAATGGGTCCTCTTCGAATGAGTCCACAGGATTTGGAGTGTTCAACGAAATTTTCAGCACTTCGAACAGTCTTCAGTTTCCTTGCTCAGTGTATATTGCTGAATTGGTAGCAATATCTCGGGGTGCTGGACAGTGTCGCCTCACGACCTGTTGAACACTTTTACATTGTAACGGATAGTCTTAGCTCTGTCGAAGCTATCCGTTCAGTGAGGCCGGAAAAGCACTCGCCGTACTTCCTTGAGAGAATACGAGAAATTTTGAGTGCTTTATCCAGACGCTGTTATGTCATCACTTTTGTTTGGGTCCCTTCACATTGCTCAATTCCTGGTAATGAGAGGGCTGACTCATTAGCAAAGGTGGGTAAGATTGAAGGCGACATTTATCAGCGTCAAATCAATGAATTTTATTCTTTAGTTCGTAAAATACCATCGCTAACTGGCAACGTAAGTGGAACGAAGATTAATTGGGCCGGTGGCTTCACTCGATTATCCCTAAGGTAAGCCTCAAACCAGGGTTCAAAAGTCTGGACTTTAGTAGGGACTTTATTCGCACCTTCTACCGACTCATGTCCAATCACTGTTCGTCAGACGCGCTACTCTATCGTTTTAATCTTGTCGATAGCAATATATGTGCTTCTGGCCAAGGTTACCACGACATCGAACACGTTGTTTGGTCGTGCGAGAAGTATTTTGTTGTCAGATCGAATTTAGAAAACTCTCTTCGGGCTAGAGGAAGGCAGCTCAATGTGCCGGTGAGAGATGTGTTGGCTAGGTTAGACCTTGATTACATGTCCCAAATATATGTCTTCCTAAAAGTTATCGATCTCCGTGTCTGATTGTCCTTATATCCTTCTATTCTCCTTTTCCTTTTCCTTCGCGAGAAATCAAATCCCTTCTTGCTAACAATAGAATAAGGGGAAATATAAATACATATTTGATATAAGATAGGCTGAAGCATTGAGTGTGATGAATGTAAGTGTGAATGTGAGTGTGAACATTGTCAACATATCCTCATATCCCTTCCTTTTCCTGAAGAAAACATGTCACCCTTCTAAACTCGAGTAGACCGCGAGTAAACGGTTTTCTACATCACTAACATTAGAATTAAGGAAAAATGTAACAATACAGTGAGGAGTTTCTCTCCTTTAAACTTATGCAACTGAGCCTGTAAAAATAAACTATTTTAAAAAAAATGTATCATATGAGCGTGTTAGAGGTGTGCGTTGATGCTTGGGTGATTTTTCGATTTTCAAAAAACTCAAACTTTGACCACTTTGCGCCACTCTCCCTTAAGGTGAAGGTGGAAGCTAGCCACAAATGGCTGCCACAATGGCGCTCATTTCTTTCATCTCCCTCCCTCACCCCTCGTCCGAAAATCAATAATTTTGCGAAACAGTGTGAAGAAAATGATCGTTTTCGCACACTTCCCATCAAGTAATATCAACCAAACTCTCATCGATTACTCACAAGATATTAAATTTTCTTCTGCTGTCGCACTGTACAGTGAAAACGTCGGAAAACTCGAGCTAGTGCTCTGAACGTTAAATTTTCATTTTTCAATTTTCGTCAACGGTTTTGTTTGTATTGGTGAAAGCATCGTTATTTTTTCGACACTGATGCCAGACAACATCATCGAAACAGCTATAAAGCTCACTCAATAAAATGTTATTTCTGAGTCATAGCGTTTCATGTCATGAAAATCAATAGAATAACATTGTGTTGATATCAATACAATTATTATTTTTACGTTTAATGGGTCCATAATGTGAGTTTTAGCAACTTTAACATTGGGTAAGTACGGCTGCCTATGCTTTCAAAAACAGTAAACAGAAAAGAATAACATTCAATCAAAATGCCTCGGCCAACGAAGAGAAGGGTTAAGGCTCTCCAACGTGAATATGTGAAAACAATACGATCAACGAAGGAAATATTAAGAAATTATCAACCTCGAGTTTCTATGCGGAAGAACTTGTTAATACCAAAAGAGCCCCAATTCGCATGTGTTATAAATTTGCTCATGTTTTGTTCGCGTATAATCAAAATTTTACTTCCTATGCAAATGCACCTTCTATATATATATATATATATATATATATATATATATATATATATATATATATATATATATATTTATATTTGCAATTGTTCATCGGAACGTATCGTTCGTACATTTTACTTTAGTATTGACTTGTTATTTTCTTCAAATGTATTCAAAGACTCGTGTCAATGAAGCGCCACACAGTCTGATAAGTGAATTGATCTATTTACGTGTGCTTTGCTCTTCTCTCACAAACACTATTACCCCATTTTAACACGTAGGTTTACCTATACTACTACAATGGCTAGCTTCCACCTTCACCTTAAGTCCGATTGAGCTGATATTTTGCATAGCGTGTTTTTTCGAGGTGGTGAACATTTTGTTATGGGGTAACTTTTTGAAATTCGAGATAACCATTTTCGATGGCACCCTAATGCTCATTCTAACGAATATGACCCATTCCAGCGTGACGTGACAACGGTTTGACTCACTAAAAATGGGGTTTTCTCGTTTTCATGCATAAATCACACGGTTTCGAAATGGTAAACGATTTTAAAGTGAAATTGAGAAAATTTCCTACAAGAATTTCAATTGGAGAATATTTTGCAGTTGAATTCGCTTGTTGCCAGCCCAATACTTTTGTGACGTGACAACACTTGTCTTTTTGCGGGTTCCGACTTTTGAACATGAATGTTGTATTTTCAGTTCCGTTTCAAAACATACAAATAAACGTAGTTCTATGATTTGTCAATGAAAGAAGAACGTTGATTCCTGTATACTCAGTTTTTCAAAAAACTCGCAAGAACATGCATTTTGACGGCATGCATTTTGTGACGTGACAACGCGCTCTGTGCGAATAAACAGTCTCCACGAAGCGTTGTCACGTCACACAATCAATAAGTTGTATTAAATGAGATTTTCACCGTATTGTAGCAAGCGATATACTATTTTTTATGTTTTTATTACTCTGAATACTTCTTACTCTCCTTTGAGATCTCCCCTTCCTCTTCCAAAAGTCTATCCTATAGGGGAAGGTGGTCCTAACGCAAACGGTGGTCCTAAACCTTTGTATCTCAGGAACGGTGCTTCCTACTGAATTTTTATTAGTGTCAAATGAAAGGTGTCATAACGCTGACAATTTGATAATATGGTGACTTTTTCTGGCTCTCTTCTCTGCAAAACGAGTTCTATGTTCTTTTAGATTCTGAAACATTGCGAAACAAGGCAATTTTAATTGTTTAGGGTATGTTCATCAAAATAAGCTATATAAATTGAATCTACCTGTTACCTGTAATACACGGTATGTCTTTATTCGGGAAAAGTCGGGGTGGTCCTGAACCGACCTCCAGTTTTTATATCGTGATTATTAAACACGTTCACTCTAGCACTTGCCATCAATGGCTAGCACAATCCTGGTTCATCGAGTGTCACTCACTAACGGAGGAACCCATTTGATTTTGCTATCAGAAACTTTTGATAAACTTTTCGTATGCATCCGCGCACATACATGTGCAAGGGCGTTTATGTTTGCGTGTTGACGATGACTTTGACTTTGACGTTGACTCCGATCGTTGAACGTTGGTCGTTGATGTTTGCGTGTGCATTTGTATGTGCACTTTCTTCGTATAACTCTACACACGTCGCTCTAAGACTAAGTTCGTTCCACTCAAACATGATTTCCCTCTCACTTGAATCCTATCTCTCACTATCAAACGTTATTCTTTTTTTATTCCTCCTTCGCGCACCCATGGATATATGCCAACATTACCATTCACGATCGTATTGTGTGATTTCCAGTCTTTTATATCCGTTTTTAATGAACCGGAAGTCACCATTCTCGATTCCAAAATGGCATAGGAATACGATGTTCGACTTCCACTAGTAAGCCCATATCGTATTGGGTTTCCATATTTTTTAGCATTCAAAACTACCATTAGCAAACCAGAAGTTGAAATAAGATTATATCTTATATTATGGAATCTACGTTCATATATTGTTGATAACACATAGGAGCAAGATGATGTGTCTGTTTTGAAACGGAACTGTAATTAATTAAGTTAACCATTATGCTCAACAGTCCCAAACAGCAAAAAGCTGGCAACAAGCCAATCTAACTATAACATATTCTCCAACTGATGATTCTTGTAGGAAATTTTCTTAATTTTACTATAACATCGTTTAATTTTGTTTGCTTTATTCATGAAAACGCAAAAAAAGTGTTTGTAGTGAGTCAAAATATTGTTACGTCACACTGGAATGGATCGTATACTTTTCGTGACGTGACAACAACTTCTGGAGACAGTTGATACTCCTCTATTTGTGGTCCGATCTCAACCTAATTTGGTGGGTTTTTGACTTTCATTTTTGACGTAGGATTACGTCTTTCGGGAACATATTGGGGTACAAATTGAAAATCGAAAATCGAGCACATCGTGAAAATTGTCCAATTTCAAACGCTCATTGCTCAGTCATTTCATGATGGATTGATGAAATTTTTGCGTCAATCGATTTCGGAACTTCATAACAATTTTTTATATTGAAGAAAATAATGTATGTCATGAATCTAACTATTGAACAATTGAAAAATTTCACCCCTATCCTAACGGAAATACCCACTCGGCACGGCGGGTCCCTAACAGAGACATCAAAACCAAGCTGCCTTGGGAGAATCGACATTGCAAATACATGAATATAGGGGGAACTTTTGTTCCTTCCAAATGTATTCCCTAACAGAGATTCAAATTCAAGATATCTGGGAGAAATTAACAAACGGCGCGCACAAATGGATAGTGCTCAGTATAACTAGCGTGGACATTGCTGATTGCACACGTGCTGGCGAATAAGTTGGGAGCGATGAACGAGTGTTTTTTTTAAATTTTCGTTCCAATAAGAATATTGAAGAGTGATGTTTCAATTAACTGAATAGAACTTATGTTTGATAGAATATAAATAAAATTCAAAGTTGGAACTTTTATATTGGTTACTTAGTGAAATTTCCTATCAATGACCGGTCATGCATTGACTTGAAATATGAAACGATTCTTTTTCTCCCAAGGAAAGCTCGTACGACGATAAAATTGTGAAAATGAAGGAATATGATTTCCCATATGCTCTACATATCGTATCTGGTGCGTTTTCCGTTGGGTTTAAAGCAAAAAAGGAAATGGGAATCACTAAGAAACCTTACCTTTTCTATTTCAAATAAATTTTCTCTATAATAAAGTAACTCTTTTTTTTTTGGTGAGATATAATTCTAACGTCATCACTCAGTTGTGTACACTGGTGGAGTGAACAAACAATATCTAACAACAAAAAATTCTTAATAAGAATGAAATTAGTTTCTAGCGGACGTGCAGCCATGCGGTTACGAGGCCTCGCTGATGGATTTATTTGAATGAATGCTATGTATCCGTATTATTAATTCAAAAAATGATAACCATGTCACTACTCTCCATTCGGAAAACCGAACATTATCAATACTCACTCTCAATCAAAGGACTAAATATGTCACGATAAACAACTAGGGCCGCAGGGTATAGAACATGTTTGTTATTACTTTGACTAATTAACAATCTGTCAATAATCGATCTGTTTGCTTATAAGCGATTTCTGTTGTATTCAACCCTCCCCCCGATCGTGTCATATTTCCCCTCTGTATTCGGTGGCAAAAATTGCCACCGCTGATGATGTCGAAAGCCACTCGAACACTCAATTCGTCTTCATGCTACAAGAATTGATTTATGTGTCAATCGTAGCGTCAATTGATTAGCACATTTCTCATAACATTTCATCGCCCCGGGCAGCGCACCTAGCGATAAGCTGATGTGTGGGATCGAGATAACGATAGGTACGAACGTGTAACTCGCTACCCGTTCCGTGTGCACATCATGTGCTGTAGCAGAAGAACGAGATCTTTGTACTCGAACCATAAAAAATTGAATCGACCCGTAACGAAACTGAACACACTGTGCGATAACGAGAAACCAAACAACTTGAGCTGTTATCTAATCGTCGCATAATCCAATAACTGACACTAGTCAAACATCACATGCACCTCCTCTAGCTGATGCGAGATGAATGACTACATCAAATGATCACACACTTCATCAAATATTCATATCTTCATAACGTGTCCTGGCCCCGGTGGTGCTGTGCAGCAAGGTAACCGTGGACAAACAATGTTGTTTGCTCTTTCATTTCTAAAGTCCATATGGTCTCGCATGCAGTCGCCGTTTTGTCACGAATCAACGAAAATTGTAGACTCCGTGCGAACAAATAAAAACCGACATGATACATTCGCTGGCTGACTGGCTGCCTGGCTGTATGATAACCATCAGATATGGTACCTGAGTCAAGAAAAAAAAGACCCGGTACCGTGAAATGGCCAGACATGGTGCTGATGGTTATGGAACCTGAGATATTCGAACGTCGCCCCACGAAACGGTATGCTGCCAGCGAAATCTATAAGAAAACACGTGTTCGGTAGCGTAGACTACAGTTTATCTAGATGTGTGTACAATTTGAAATAAAGTTTCGTTTTTCTACTCGTATTCCTGACAATGTTCACCCCATTTCATATTTATAAGTCCCCTTAATCTCTCGTCACCGTGAGCAGACACAGGTACTGATAGACACCGTTTTTCAAGTGGACAACCGAGAGATAATGCTGTGTGTTTGTCTAATCAGTCAAAAGAGGCACGCCTTAGATTAGTCTTGTCTGTTTTTTACGTCCAATTCCTGGGCGAACATGAGATATGAGCACACATTTCCTCCCATGGTGTGCCGTTGTAACTATACAAGAGCTTGATACGAGTATACACAGTGATTAAAAAGTTATTCACTGGAGGGGTTAAATATTTGCAAGAAAGTATGCCGCGAAAAGCCACGTGGGAAACATGTGATTTTAATTGCACAAACTATGATAAGGGAAATCTTACCAGTGAAGAGTTAAAACACATCCACCGTTCCATTTGCATGCAACTGTTTAACGCTAACTAGATTTAGAAACCCGACAACTGATAACGAAGGTGTCCTAGTAGAAACATAAGAGCCTAGAGTCGTTATAGTTTTTTTTTTTTTAATGAAGACCCAATTCTGGGCCACATATGAACACATATGCTGACGAGAAAATAAGCTCCCATTCTCATCCGCTTTTCCACATGCATACCCATACGGAACAGCCGACATTGTTATGCGCCCTGTGATTCCACCGAATCAGCAGCAGCAGCAGCAGCACCAAAGAACCAGAGCGCCAGGGTGCAGGGCGAGAAACAGAAACGACAGTCATTTCCGGGGCTTTACTGCATGCATACAGTAGGTTCAAGTTTGACAAAGCCTCTTTCAGGCCGGCGAAACACCGGGAAGAGGAACGTAAGAGCCGTCCCCCCGTCAAGTTTTACCCCCTCGACGCGTTCGTCCTGCCGATCGCCGGCAGTTCCGACCAAATCGCTCGGAATAGAAAACGCTTCATTATTCCCACTCACAACCTGAGCCAGGGATTCTTATCTCCGCTGCCACTCTCTCTCACGCCGCTCGGCTAATGCTGTACAATATTTACATTCCAGGACCTGCCAGCACATACAGCGGTTCCCGATAAGGCTTATACCCGGGGCCCGGGGAAGTTAAACACTTGAACCAAATTATAAACCAAGCGCCCGAACCGAAGTGCTTCATCAACCCACACACACACACACACCCACAGTAACTGTCAGCCCAGCGGCCCGACGACCCTTCAGCCTGTCAACGGTGTTTCATCCGGTGGTACAACTTTCCGCTCTGCAACGGAACTGCCACGGGGACAAAATCGCATTCCAAAGTATCCTTCCCCCAATTGAGGGGGCGCTGGAAATAGAAACGTCATCGAAAATGCCACAAAAAGAGGCAAACGGAACGAACGAAAAAACCACCGACGAAAATCGATAACTTTTCGGCTGCATGCTACAGCGGGGCGAACTAGTTTGTGGCTTTGATAAGTTACTAGCGTACATTTGACCTGGCCTAGAAGCACCGAACATCCCCTGATGGAATGGAGAAGTCGGGGATCTCCCACGCTGCACTGTGAAAAACAGTTACTGGGACCGTCATCATCGATGGCATGCAATTGTTCAGATTGTTGTTATATTTGAAGCAGTAGAATCCATGGGTTCACAAAACGAGCGTAATGCTTTTGTACTTGTAGCATAAATATGTGTCAATATTGAAATAAAAAATTGAATCCGTTCGCTATTTAACATGTGAAGGAATCCAAGCTAGCTTCGGTGATAAAAGTATGATATTAACAAAACACTCTTAAATTATCGAACCTTATTATAAATAACACTCAATTCTCAGTTTTCTTGTTTCCAATTTATTTCCACTTAGTTCTTTTTAAGAGGTTACCCGATCGTAATTAAAAAAATAGATATATACTCAGCAAACATTAAATCGTATGAATAGACAGAACTGGAGGCGATATACATATATCCAGGACCCATTTGGATGGTATATGATGCAAATACACGCTAATGTGGAGACGATATACGTATATGCCATATTTTATACGCATATAAAGCCGCATTTACCGATATGCGATGCTTCTGATAATGATATGCGATATGACCCGACAATCTATATACAGGGTTTTCCATTTCGGGCTTCCGAAAGTATTCAGCCCTGCGCTGACAACCTTTTGACATAGCTGTCAACCAAAGCGTCATATCGTTAGTAGAATGTCTGCCATTTTACAATATGGATCGTTTTAGCATCGCACAACGTTGAACACGTTAAACGTTGTGCGATGCGATGTTTTGTTAAATTATACTATAAAAATGATGAAAAACCGGCAAATGTTTTTCTAATGCTCGAACGGATTTTGGTCGTCATGGAAGGCCTACAGAGCACACAATCGCTAATGTAGTGCGTAAATTCGAACAAACTGGATCCGTAGCGGATATTGTGAAACCTGTGCATCATCGTAATGTGCGTTCGGCCGAAAATATTGCTGCTGTTGCTGCCAGTGTGGAGGATGACCCGAATGTTTCGATTCCACGGCGTGCTCAGCAATTGGGCTTGTCAAACACATCATTGTGGCGAATATTGCATTTGGACTTGCACCTACATCCATATAAAGTCCAACTGGTACAAAAATTAGAGCGTGGTGACCATGGAATGCGTCGGGCATACGTCGATTGGGTGAACGAACAACAGCAGCAAAATGCTGAATTTTCGCATCAAATTTTCTTGAGCGATGAGGCACATTTCGAGCTCGGTGGCTATGTGAACACCCAAAATTTCCGTATATGGGACTCAGAAAATTCACACGTGATTGTTGAGAGGCCATTGCATCCGCCAAAAGTCACTGTTTGGTGCGCATTATGGTCTGGTGGAGTCATCGGGCCGTATTTCTTTGAAAATGAGGACGGCGAGACGGTAACTGTGAATGGCCTATGGCCGCATGTTAACCGATTTTTTTGCCACAAAATGAAGATATGGATACGGATGACATGTGGTTTCAGCAGGACGGCGCCACGTGCCACACAACACGACCGAACATGGCCATATTGCGAACGAAATTTGAGGGACGCATAATTTCGCGTTTTGGTGATGCCAATTGGCCGTCCAGATCATGCGAGTTGACCCCGCTAGACTTTTTTTTGTGGGGTTATGCGAAAGACCGTGTCTATGCCAACTCTCCGCAAACTCTTGAACATTTGAAAGACAACATTCGTGAAGTTATGACCGAGATACCGCCCCATATGTGCCGAAAAGTCATCGAAAATTACCTGTTCCGGATCAAGGTGTGTGAGGAAGCCCTAGGTGGACATTTGAATGATGTTGTATTTCACACATAATGGCATAAACCAAACATTAATTTGAAATAAAAGTTTCATCGAAATTCGAATTCTAAGTGTGTTTTATTTCAATTTACTTTCGGAATTCAAAATTGGAAAACCCTGTATATAAAAATGAATTTCTGTCTGTCTGTCTGTCTGATTCTTATGGACTCGTAAACTACTGAACCGATCAACATGAAAATTGGTATGTAGGGGTTTTTGGGGCCGGGGAAGGTTTTCGTCATAGTTTGAAACCCCTCCCCCCTCCCTAAGGGGGGGCTGCCATACAAATGAAACACAAATTTCTGCGTTACTCGAGAATTAATCAAGCAAATGGAACCTAATTTTACATGTGGAGGTTTTAGGGTGCAATGAATGATTATATGGTATTTAGATACTCCTCCCCCTTCTCTTAGGTGGGGTTGTCATAAAAATTAAACACAAATTTATGCATAACTCGAGAATTATTCAAGCAAATGAAACCAAATTTGGCATGTGGGGGTTTTAGGGTGCAATAAATATTTTTACGGTGGTGAGACACTCCACCCCCCTCTCTAAGGAGGATCTGCCATACAAATGAAAGACAAATTTCTGCATAATTCAAAAACTAATCAAGCAAATGGAGCCAAATTTGTCATGCGAATGTTTTAAGGGACACGAAACGTTTCCTGAGGGGGGGACTGCCATACAAATTTCTACATAATTAAAGAACTAATCCAGCAAACTGAACCAAATTTGGCATGTGGAGGTTTCAGGGGACAAAAAACATTTCTAAGGTGGTTCAACACTCCTCCCACCTTTCTGAGGGAGGAAGGAGGCTGCCATAGAAATGAAACACAAATTTCTGCATTATTCGAGAATTAATCAAACAAATGAAACCAAATTAGACATATTGAGGTTTTAGGGTGCAATAAATGTTTCTATGGGATTATTCTCTCCATCCCCCTCTCTAGGGGGCGGCTGCCATACAAATGAAACTCAAACTTCTGACTTACTCGAGAACTAATCAAGCAAACGAAACCAAATTTGGCATGTGGAGGTTTTAGGATGCAATAAATGTTCATATGGTGGTTTTACACTCCTCCCGCTCTCCAAGGGTGGGCTGTCATACAAATGAAACACTAATTTCTGCATAGCTCGAGAACTAATCAAGCACAATTTGGGATGTAAGGGTTTTTGGGTATGAGAAATATTTCCATGATGGTATGACACCCCTCCAAACATGACAATTGAAAATTTTCGGAATACTAGGAGGATCGTCATACCGATATACGACTTAAAACAGCAATGGTATAGATAATCATGTTTTTTCATTTTATACAACTTCGGATACACATGAACATCCTTTGATTGATATTTTATACGATTGTGATTTGATACGAATTTATATGCGACCTAGCATGTGCAAATTTATTCGATTTAATGTTTGCTGGGTATCTTTTTATATTGTAGAATTGAATTGTTGAAACAAAAATAACTCTATCAAATTAGTCAGAACAATTAAGTTTTACTAATAAATTAAGTTTTACTAATTAGTAATACTAATAATACTAATTAAAATTGTTTAATAAGTTTTTAATAACTAATTTAATAATTAAAATTTTACAAAATATTAAGAATAAGAACATAGAACATGAACAAAATACATACTTGAAAAAATAGCAACGAAAAATACATCTTTCAAAATACTTTCCGAAAATTCCGGATCAACTCAGCTGTTCGTGAGTCATCCCAAAAGTTAATTAAATGCAACAACTTACATCTATATACAGCCATTCCATGTCAAACCGATATAGTGGTTTTCAGATTTTCGTGAAAAGTGGTAGTTTCGTTCTTCATCGCAAAATATTAGACCCGAATTTTTTTCATTTTTTTCATTAGGGTGCCCATTTCCATCCAAGTTTGTTTGTATCAGAAATCTAACTCAGAAATAGACATAGTTCGACAATGTTGTAGCCCCAGTTATTTGAACAAAGCTTTTTTCTATAACATAATCGGTTTAGCGCTTTTTTCCTAAGTTGCAAAAAAATCGTCACATGCCTACTTAATATTTAACAGAAATTTAATCTTCGATGATGTTATTGTAAAATCAATAGTCTACATAAAGCGTATGGAGTATCCGATCTGATATGTTTCAGGAAAATATCATCTTTTAAAATAATCCGGGTCAGCTATATAACACCCTGTATATACAATATACAGTCCCTATTAGTACGATTTTTTTTTCTAATTGAAAAAAAAAAACTAATTCAGTATCCTGATGCATGGCGAGCAGTGGAGTTTTAGAATAAAGACGAATGGGTAATGTCGGGGACATAGGACATCAATAGGTACATCAAGTTTCAAGTGAAAGGTCTTCAATATTATTTCATGAAAGGGTTGAAACCGTTCTCCAAAACCACTGACTCCGCACACCACTCGGCCGCGGGAGCCACCCAAGTTTTATACTAGCAAACACACCCCAACCGGCGGATCCTACGCAAACCCTGCATCAAACCCCCATAAATCATCGACAACCGGACGGATAACTAGATTTTAATATGATACCGAGATAGTAGCTTGTTTGAAGCCGCCTTTCGCCGCTTCAACTAAACCGAACAACAAAAGCAACGAATCATTGCAAATAAAAACCAATCCAATAATACCTAAACATAAACAGATGAGGGGCCGCCTCTCTGGATTCAGCCTGTCCCGGCGTCAAACCGAGTAGGATGAGTGGCAATGGCGTAGGCACAATGACGAGTGGAACGGGAAAAAGAACCAAACCGAACCTGTTATAAAACATAAACGTAAAACGTCACATTAGTGAGTGGCGTGCGCCCAGGTAAGAGAGAGGCCAGCGCGGATGAAAGAAAAACCCTACACGATATCCTTGAGCTATGTAAATGCGAATCGATATGTATGGGGGCACACATTGCGACCTGTGATTGTTTATTCCCTTTTATGAAAAAAAAAACCCACCGGGAGCAGTTCAGTTCGATTCCGATCGATTCGCTCGGGCTGAATGTGGTTAACGACAAGGGACTGTAAATGTCTTTTTGATTTGAATATAGGCAAAATGTGAAATAATGATCGACATCTGTGGTTTCTCCGGCGATGTTTTCCTAAGTGGGCAATGAAAAAAGAGGAATAATTTATTAGAAAAATCGGGAGAACTAATTCGCGATTCACGGTAGGGAAATGTTCGTTAAGAGAAACAGAAGCAGGAAAAATATATGATGCACATTATAGAAACGTAATTGAGGAAAACATTTCAGTCACAATTTATTATGTCCTCTAAATTGACATTATTTACATATTTTATTATTGACATATATTCGAACATACCATGATGAGATACATGAAAAGCAAGAAACCAGAATGATCGGTTCTCTATCAGCCTTGAAAAATCAGCACTACTTTTCAGTGTTTTCATGCATCTATTAGCTCGCTTCGCTTCTGTATTCCTACTCTTTCTCCTCGATGACTGCTTCGAAGAGACTCTCGTTATTGTGGGTGGTGAGGGATGGTAAGGCATAATGCATCTCGATAGTTTGCTTCTTCGACACTTACAGTAATAGAGATATATTTCCATCTCATGTTTCCTGGTATCAGAACTTTATGATAACTTTCCTTTTAACCATTAGAATCGAAATTGTTTGTTGCAGTTCTAATTCTATTTATATAAAAATTGCGTGCGACTCGAGTTCTGAAAAAATAAAATCCGAATTTCTCAATAAATGATTTTAATTTTATGCCATGCTTGTTGTACGAAGGTCGTTCAAAAAATAAGTTTCAGTGCCTCAGAAAACACGGAAAAATAAAGTTAGGTCAAAAAACAAGGTGATTTTCGTAATCTACGTTTTATTTTCTATTTTGCTACATAATTGCCGTAACGTTCGAGACAGTTTTCATAGCGTGGCACGAATTTTTCTATTCCGAGCGCGAGGTGCGTAGCGCCCAACTTTTTGAAGTACGATGTAACTGCGTCACGAATTTCTTCAGTGTTATCGAATCGTTGACCGCCGAACGCCTGTTTCATCACCGTACTATTGTGAAATTCTGGACCGATTAAGAACCCCGATTAAGAACAAAAGGCCAAGTTCATTGACGAAAGGAGTGTTCCTCATCCACGATAATGCGCGGCCCCATTCTGCTCGCGTAACTCAAGAGCAATTGAAAAAATTCAAATGGACTGTGTTCGAGCATCCTCCTTACTCCCCAGATCACTTATTCCCTGTGATGAAACAGACGTCCGGAGATCAACGATTCGACAACACTGAAGATATTCGTGACGCAGTTACATCGTACTTCAAAAAGTTGGGCGCTACGCACCTCGCGCTCGGAATAGAAAAATTCGTGCCACGCTATGAAAAATGCCTCGAACGTTACAGCGAATATGTAGAGAAATAGAAAATAAAACGTAGATTACAAAAATTACCTTGTTTTTTGTCCTAACTTCAATTTTCCGCGATTTCTGAGGCACTGAAACTTATTTTTTGAACGACCCTCGTATATGTAAAAGATTCCAGTACCTAAATAAGAATTTGACAAATAGAGACCACTACATATTAAGTTTTAGTTAAAACTTGAGTTTAGTGAATGGTAATGATGAAAAATGAGTAAATCATAGTGCGCTTTTAAACGGATTGTCACATTTTTGCTGGTAACTTATCATTTTATCTCTAGGATCGTTATTTGGCATGAGTACTAACGTTGGCAGAAAACATGTCATCTTTGGCAGAAATGATGCCATTTAGTGTGCTGTTGAGTCAAATGCGTAAATAATGAGCTATTTTGAAAGCTTAAAAATAGTTTGTATGTATGCGTGCAGACATCTCTTTCTGTTTTCTTTTCTCATTTCATTTGTGTTTGTTCCAAAAAAAATGTCCATACGAAGTCAATGGGGATCATGCGGAAAGCTCATTTGTCTTTTGTTTCTCTCTCTCCTATTAATCTTATATTGCTGTACCATGTATATTATATAAATGCTTACCAGTATTTGTGAGTCATGACATTTTCCGTTATGTTATGTCTCATTTAATGTCATAAATTGGGATGACAAAACATGAGCTAAAAATCAATTTTGGGTGTAGACAAGAAGAAGAAATTGGGGTAAGACGAGCAGGTTATGAGCGATTTCGAATGTATCTTTGGAAACTTGTACAGTTGCAATGCAGGTTTTCCAATTTTAAATTCCGAAAGTAAATTGAAATAAAACACACTTAGAATTCGAATTTCGATGAAACTTTTATTTCAAATTAAAGTTTGGTTTATGTCATTATGTGTGAAATACAGCATCATTCAAATGTCCACCTAGGGCTTCCTCACACACCTTGATCCGGAACAGGTAATTTTCGATGACTTTTCGGCACATATGGGGCGAAATGTGCCTGATCGCTGAAGAAAATTTGTTGCGAAAATTCAGCATTTTGCTGCTGTTGTTCGTTCACCCAATCGACGTATGCTCGACGCATTCCATGGTCACCACGCTCTAATTTTTATACCAGTTGGACTTTATATGGATGTAGTGCAAGTCCAAATGCAAAATTCGCCACAATGATGTGTTTGACAAGCTCAATTGCTGAGCAGGCCGTGGAATCGAAACATTCGGGTCATCCTCCACACTGCCAGCAACAGCAGCAATATTTTCGGCCGATCGCACATTACGATGATGCACAGGTTTCACAATATCCGCTACGGATCCAGTTTGTTCGAATTTACGCACTACATTAGCGATTGTGTGCTCTGTAGGCCGTCCATGACGACCAAAATCCGTCCGTAATGCTCGAAAAACATTTGCCGGTTTTTCATCATTTTTTTAGTATAATTTAACAAAATTAACACGTTGTGCGATGCTAAAACGATCCATATTGTAAAATGGCAGACGTTCAACTAACGATATGACGCTTTGGTTGACAGCTATGTCAAACGGTTGTCAGCGCAGGGCTGTATACTTTCGGAAGCCCGAAATGGAAAACCCTATAGTTCAAAATTCTGTTTATTGAATTATTCGATCAAATTTTTCACACCAGTGCGGGTGTAACACGGTAATGCAACACGCGAATTAAATGCGAAAACCATTCTTTAAACTATAAATTTGATAGAGCAGTGGTTTTAAAATGATGCTTCGCAGGAAATTGGTGCTCCGAGAAGTTATAGCAAATGCTCTCACGCAACCGAAATGGAGCTGTTCCAGTTGGGTAAGGTGAATGCAAATAGGATTTGTTTTATTGATTGAAAAAATGCAAGTGCTCCGTCAAATATTTTAGCTATAAAAAATTCCCGCCATTAAAAAAATCTGAAAGCCCCTGTGATAGAGTATATTCGTCATACAAAGCTCCACTATATGATTCTCATTAGTTCCAATTGATATTGGAAGCACTAATCGCATAGAATACAGAATCAATGCGGATTGGATTAACGCCAGTAATTGGGTATTGGCGCAGTGGAATTTGGCTGATTCCTGCATTTATGTTTGACCTTTTTTTCGTTTAGTGGGGTAACCAATGGCGGGCCCGTTATAATTAACCAAGTGATGGCAGATTCAATCGTTCGACGATGAGGAACACCTCATTGATATGCCCTACAAAACAGATTCAAAGCGCGGAGCACCAATTTCCTGGTAAGCATTTGTATAATATACATGGTACAGCAATATAAGATTAATACATGCGAGCGAAACAAAAGACAAAAAAGCTTTCCGCATACTTTGCCACATACACAACCCAGACCGAGATAGATATTGTTCTTCTTCATGCGCTCCATTTTTACTCTTAGAAAACACTTCCCAACTTCATTTTATAATCAGGTACATTATTATCACGTATTTTCTGACCTACTGAAGCATGATTAGCCATGTGGATAGCGTGGTCGTGTAAAATAGCTTTGCATTCCAGCCGGCCTTGGTTCGATCCCCACTGACGTCGTATGGACTTCTTTTTTGGCACAATCCCAAATGAAATAAGAAAACAAAACAGAAAGAGATGTCTGCACGCATACATACAAACCATTTTTAAGCTTTTGAAACAGCTCATTATTTGCGCATTTGACTCTCCAGCACACTAAATGGCATCATTTCTGCCAAAGATGAAATGTTTTCTGCCAACGCTGGTTTGGGTGTACGCAACCAATACATCCAGCAGACAATGTGACACACAATTTGTCCAATTCCCAAAATTCCATGATAATCTGATTTGTATACTGTCTTTATTCCGAAACTTCGGTTTTTTACTTCAAAATCAGATCGAAAGTAAGGCTTTCCGAATGCTTGACAAGGTGACAAACAATCTACCAACCTCAAACATTCGTAGATGATAGGGCGCACGATTGGCGTATCCAAAATATCGAAAAAAAAGTTAAGATCATATTCGGGAGGGTCAGTCAAACGAGGAAACATTTGTGCATACAAAACAATGATACCATTTGGACTTCAGGCTTTAGGAATACAGATTTTAGATTCATTTGAACGCCAAAAATTGATAGAGTCATTAAACGTTATAGCGTTCTGATGTTTCATGATTTTCCCATTATCCCATTGATTTTTCATTGCTTGTTTGGAATTTAAAACTGACGCAAGCCAAAACACATCGAAGAAAAAAAATCATTCATATCCTGTGACCCGTTGAATCGTAACGTACGGACACCAAATTATTTTTATTTATATATATAACTAGCTTTATTGATTGATCTTCTAATCTACCCTTTAAAATTACCTTTTACTATAAAATTCCTAGTACTTCTACCAAAACTCTTCATTATACTATTATTATTAGGGGATTATTCTCGAGACAATTCCCGTTCAAGATTTTGCAACCACTTTCAAATAACATATTTCTCCGTTACATGGAGTAAATGTTTGATACAGAGAACATGATTGAAAAAAGACAGCCCTAAATCGGATTTTATTCCTTCCTCGAGTTTTGCTCTTATCAACACATTCAGTGATCCATTTTCATTTATATAGATAGTAGAAGCTATGAAGTGATCAATTTCGTTAGCGCAAACATCAAATGAACTAGCAACGCTTGTCACTATGAAATTGTAGAACATATGGGAATTGCATTTTCGCAAATTTTCCCATTTTCTTCAGAGTTTACCGAAAATTTTTCAATTGTCATGTTTGGTTGGAATATGTTCGATTGAAATATGTGTTATAATTTTTTGGAACCCCCTCTCCATTCCAGAGGAGGGAGGGGTGTCATAGCATCATAGAAACATTTCTCTTGCCCAAAAACCCTCACATCCCAAATTTGGTTCCGTTTGCGTGATTTTAGCGAGGGGGAAGAGTGTCAAACCACCATCGAAACGTGTATTGCCACTTACAACCTCCATATACCAACATTGGTTCCATTTGCTTTATAAGTTCTTGAGTTATGTAAAAACTTATGCTTCATCTGTATAGTATACACTCCCCCCTCCCCCCTAGGGTGGGGGTGGCAAGTTTGATTCAATTTTCTTGATTAGTTCTTGAGTTATACACAAATTTATGCTTCATTTGTATGCCAGACCACCCAAGCTATGAGCTAATATTTTGCATAGAGTATATTATCGTGGAAAACAACATTTCGCAACAAGTTCCGGATGAAAAATCGAGATAATAATTTGTATTGGCACTTTAAACCATACCTGATTTACAAGGTGCTAACAATGGAGATCAATACGTCCAATTTAATTTATTAAAAAAAAATGTATAAGACATCATGAAGGTACCTTTAAAATGGCAACAAATCCAACAAAACGGTGTATGTTTGACCCGAATCGGACAATCAGAAGCATATTACAAATAGTTTTGAATTTCACCCAAAAATAATGGATAAGTTTTTCCCCAACCTAATATTATATAGACGGTGTCTGGAAGTTGACCCGGAATCTTCAGGACAGTAATGGAGGATCATGTTTGATTAAAAAATCATCTCACGGTGGAATCATAGTTAGAACAATTATGTTTCTTCCATTTTTAAGATAAGAAAATTTACTACTGGATATAGTTGTAAAATATGTTATTTAGTGGAAATAAGTAGCATGTTAGAAATAAAAACCCTCAAATTTAGTGTGTTTTGAAAGTATTTTAATAGTTTTCTCCCGAGAATGCATGATAAACTAGTTTGTTTCTATGAATAAAAATAAAGCTCTATAACCGCTCTACAATTCGTTCTTTGGCACTGAACAGGAATTCGATTTATACCTAAAATATCCAACTAACTTTCACCTTAAGGATGAAAACTAAATTTGGAAACATTTGCGTTTATAAACGTTTTTTAAAAATTGAACAAATTATTTAATTCCTTGAAGCTAACAATTAATACATTATCAAATGTAGGTGATATGAATTCCCCTGACATTAGAAAAAATAAACCCCAAAATCACAAAACACAACAGACCTCCATGAAACTTGTCTCACTCTGCTCCTGCAGAGTAGAACAAAATAATAAAATCGTCTCATCTGTATCCGAGCGAAAGAAGCGAACAGCGCACGGGGCCGGAATCCCCCGGCGCTCCGCTCAAACCAGTTCCCGGGGTAAACAATTTTAACGTAAGACATCCACCGGCCGAACAGCAGCAGAGCTCGTTGGTGTGTTAGTCCATAGTGATATCAGTAATATCCATTAATCCATCACGAACACTGCTAGTGGTGGGTGGTGGATCCAACTACTACCACAACCACCACTATACAGGCAGGTGTGTGTAGGCTACGGGAGCCCATGTGAGACCCGCTACACCCACCCTTGCACCAGAAAGAGGAAACGGTGACAAGTTCCGTCTCCACCCTTAGCCTTCCGATGCCGGGAAAAAGTGTGATTTCCAATTGCTTGACTTTTAAACTTCCAAGTTCCAATGCCTATGTTGTGGACTTACCATTTGTTCCGCTTATCAGGGGATAGTTGCTGTCGCGGCCTCCTATCAGCGTCTTCAGTCCGGACTCCATCAATGTTGGTGATGCTCGATCCCTGTCGCTCATGGTTGCAATTTTCGGTCGGTTTTTTGTTGTTGTTGTAACAGTTGTATTCTTTGCTGGGTGTGTACCGTGAATTACTGCACAGGACTCAGTTAGTTATGATTCCGCAGGATTCAGTCACTATCACTGTACTCAATCGTACTTTCTATAACGAAATGCAATGGTAATCCTTTCGCTTCAGAGCTCAGAAAAACGAAATTGGGCAACGATTTTCAGCTACTCTTGATTTCCCTTCAGGTAGCTTATTCTTCTATACTTAGTAAACGATTTTCAACACTTAGCAGCTATATATTTCATAAACTTGTGTAACAACGCTTGGATATTCTTATCAAACTTGACAACACTTTGCTTTTAAACTTCAACAACTTCTGCTTCTTGATGTGCACTTTTCCGGGTCCCCTTTTACAACGATCAGTAAATAGAAAGAATGACGGTAAATAATCGAACAGAGGAACTCGAATACAGGAAATTGGAAGCTACACAACCAGAGCGATTTCTATTTACAATATACTTTTTGGGTCTCCCGCTCGAGGGGCCGCCACACACTCTTTGGACGCTATTATATGCCAAGAGAGAAGAAAAAAAACTAAGACGAATCTTTCACGCACTAAACCCGATCGCTTGTTGCGGATTGGCAGCCGTGCAGTGTCATCTGTCAATCTTCTTCTTCTTCTTCGTCACCTGCTCGTTGTCTTCGTCGTCGTCGTCGTCGTCGTCGTCGTTAACACTCGAGAGCTATTTTTCAGCCGAATCGAAGATGTTTCCTCTCGGCTGCGGCTCCTTTTTCAATCGCACACACGAATTTTTCACTTCACCTTCCCTTTAGTCACCTGCCCTTCGGGAACTGTTCACTGGTCAGAAGGGAAACACACCAAACAACCAATCAAACGTCTCGCAGGCGATGGAAATTGATCTGCTGAATCCTGAATCCGAGAAAGGGCCTTGCTCTCTTTCCCGGTCGGTTGGTTGATTCCGTTTGCTTGCTAGTTTCGATTCGTTCTAGCCTGGCCTCATCCGCCTGTTTTGGCTGGTCCGAGTCCGTGTTTGTGGGTATGTGGAAAATTGCAGGATCGAACTGTCTCTGTAGTGGTGTAACAAAACAATTGCTTTCTAGACATGGGAAAGGCTTTGGATTTTCTCTCACTCTTGGATTTTGTGGGGGAGGGGGGAGAATTTCGATCCAGGAAGATTTTTCTTATTGTTTTCTTTCAAACAGTTTAACGGGCAACACTCTACAACACAATTTTTCAAAACGTACGATTCCGGTCTTTGAGACAACACATCGTTTGATCACAGCAGCGATCTTCTGTACCTTAAATTTCTCCTAATATTGCTTTTCTATCTCACAGCAGCAGCGTGTCCTGCTCAAATTCTACTCTGTTCACGTGTGGCAAAAGCTTACAAAACTTCTTGACAGCTACGCTCGGCGATAGACTCTACTGGCGAAAAGCTTCCCGTATCCTTTTCCACCCACACAAGCGCCAAACTAATACATCGTAACACGTTTGGGCTTCACGGAGAGAGAGCTTTTGCTCGTTTAAACTTGCACATAAATTTTTCCCGACAACGACGCACTGGTAGTGGTAAGGCAAGCTTTTTGGAAAATAGTCCTTAAATAGCACACAGCATTTGAGAGGCACTTGTCACTCACTCGGAATCAGCAAACACTGAGCGAATGTCATCTATTACAGCGGTTGTGATAATCAAACCGAAGGACAAATAAAAATGACGAACGAGGACGAGGAGAGCAGGCAATGAAGTAGAAAACAAAGTTAAATCGGCGGCAGTGACGATTCTCTCTTCGAATGTACAAAGTTCAAACTTGCAGAACCATGCGGACGTGTTTGTTTTGACTGTCCTTTCTAATGTAATACACACGCTTTCTTCGTTCGAAGGGGGGGGGGCACGCGATGATCCCGCCGTCAGCTGACTCTGGAGGATACCTACTCGCGTAACAGCAGCAGGAACAAGGGTGAGATCAGAGAGATGGTAACGCGAATCGATGCACTTCTCCGCCAGCCACCACGCACTGAGAATCACAGATTCACATCGGAAAATCGCCTCGCGCGGACAGACGATAGACGATCGCGATCGGTCGAATCAGAAGGAAACCAGAAAAAAAACCGATATTTTTAGTATCCTTTTCCTATCGCTTCGTTTCGAAATCAAGTGTCACACCTTTTGCCAGGAGGAGGACACTTTCCTAACAAAACCCGACCCGTGTTCGACTCCAGTGAGCTTGGAAGTGAAGAGGAGGTATCTTCCTACTATTCGGCGCTCGATTTTTTCTCCGACTAACGAAACCCGTCGGCGCTAGACAATGTGTGGTGCGCGCCGCGCGGTTTCATACATCCCGAGGATGAGTGCCGGCCGACTGAGTGCCACAGAGCGTTTTTATGAGTGTGTGTGTGGGTGCGCCGTGATTCGCAGCGAATCGTTATCCCGCGGTGTGTTAGTTTTCCCTCGTGCTAAAATCGGCTCGACCCAAGTTTGTTGATATTCGGAAAAGTATTTGAATCTCAGTATATTTGTTGTTTGAAACATTAACGTTCAAAACAAGAAGATAATTGATTAGGACAATCAACTGGGAAAAGTCAATGTCAATGTTTAGCCAATAAAAAACAGAAGCTATTTTCAAGCCTTCGCACAAGGTGACTTTCCTCGACATTCAGTGACTTTCTGCAGCACAAACTTTGGTACAACGAGCCCTCAATATAAAAATAAGATTGCTCAAATAATTTTCGTATTTCAGGAATCATAAAGAAAATTCTGTGTTTTTTCAGTTTATAGACAGTTGTTCGCCATTACGCGGTATTGAGAGTGCCATGCCAGTTATATGCCGACATTTATAAATGCCAGCACTTACACAATAATTAATAAATAACATTACTTCATCAGAATTACATTAACAATATTTATTTATATAGGGTAAGTGTACCAATTATGGAGGACATATGTCACCAACTTGCAGGAACTTGCGAATAAATACTCTATTTTAGTTCAAAAGTATACAAAAGTATACTTTTTCTAGCAGTTTGAACTCTGTTTTTTTCATATTCTCACTGATATTTCGATGATTAAATGACTAAATTGTATAAAAAAACATGTTTGAAAATGCCACTTCCATGTACCCATTACGGTAATAGTGTTTTGTAGTTTCGTAATAAGTGCACCTATTATGGTAATAGTCGGTGTCACATGAAAAAATGTTAATAGGATTCAAATAATACTTCAATAATATTTTCCTGAATAAAATTATGCCTTTTGATTCTACACTCGACAAAAATTATGGGAATGGAGCGCAAAAACGAAGTTTTTAAGTGATTTTAGAAACGCTGTAGCTTTACGAAAAACCAATGCATAAAGATTGGATATACATCATTCTAAAGCTTCAAGTTTTGAGATGTAATACTTGAATGCTCCTATTTTTGGTGTGTAGGTGTAGTGAATAACAATACTGGAAAGAAAAAAATCGTTTTTTTCTGTATTTTTTAAGATTTTATAGATTGACACAGTGTTTTATTAACCAAGTCAATAGTAAATCCAATTAACCTTGTCAATCAGCATTCATTTGATTCCAAGAACGCTTCTGTAGGTAATTTTACTACAGGAAAAAGATTTGATAGAATAAAAAATTTTCCTTTTTCTAATGAATATTTTATCAATAATGCGATTATTACCAAATCAGAAGGCAGTTTGGAAAATTCGAATAAATTCTGTACAAGACTCATTATTTATCATTCATTATTCGGCAATTTTTGCCTAATTTTTGCTTTTGCTTTTATCGATTCTCTTAATCGACTTTCTCTTACGATAACCATGGCCTTTCAGACAGATTTTGTGCATATTATGTGCACATAGTTTCAATATGCAAAGAACATCAACCAATTGTTTGTATTCGAAATTTAAAAAAATTAAGAACTTCCGGGATGATAATCTGAGAGAGGATACATTTAATTAACTACAAACCAAAAAAGAATTAACAAGCGTTACAAGTTCCGGTTATGATTTATCTTCTGTTAATGAGAAATTTATGGGTTTTTTTTAAATATTGTCGTAATAGACAGGATACCGAATATCCGTTTCATCTCTAGATTAGACTGTTGTTGAGTGCTTCCCGGATGAAAAATAACTGTCTGCTCCTCGTTGCTAGGCCTTTCTGCTAGCTGGAAAGGCGAATGAACTGAAAAGTTTAAAACCTCTATAATTCATCACGTTCGTTCGTTCTGCTAGCTGAGAGGTGAATCACAAAGGCGTGAGGGTTGTGATGCAGTTTTCGCTTCTTTGCAGGAACTAAACAAAGGATATTAACACATTCACCTAAGATTCAACAGAGTGGATCAAACAAATATGCTTCGGTAGGACAGGCATAGTGTTATACCACTGAGCGTTCAAAAGCGCCCTATGATATGTAATTGCACAACTTGAAAACGTGAGGTACAACCATAACAACATAACAACGTACAACCATAATAGGAACAAATAGCAGCTCTGCTTTTCAGCTTTGCAGGGATTTCGCCCAACCATAATAGGAATAAAGCAACTTTCGATACTGCGATAATTGGCACGTAGATGTAAAATTTTACCGAATATGGTAATACAAAAATAGATGTTTATTTCTATAAAATCGTATAAATTAGTAGTAATGTATGCTTCTACACTGTGTTTGCATCAAAACAGCCACTTCACAGCATAAAAATCTCATTATTTTGATCGCATATTCCTTAGCAAAATGCTAAGAAGCAAGCATCAATGGGACACACTGTTTTCAAACTAAATTTTTCAACAAAAGAACAATGTTTCGCATGGAATCAAGTACCAAAATCGACAAAGAAGAGATTTCTGATGTTTAAAAATCATATTAGAGCCTTTAAAAATAAGGTATGTTTTCTAAACCAATAAAAACTCACTCGTATTACCTTAATAGGTACTATTGTGATGATAGGTACTTCTACACTACTAGCTAACCCGGCAAACTTCGTTCCGTCCAAAAATTATTTTTCGTTATCACATTAACGTTTTCTTACCAAGCGCATGTTCATGGGCCCAATCGCAGAACTGTTCATTGATTGATCTTCTAATCTACCCTTTAAAACTACCTTTTAACATAAAATTTCTAGTACTTCTACCAAAACTCGTCATTATTAAATCATATTATTTTCAGACACAATTCTCGTTCAAGATTTTTCAACCACTTGCAAGATAAAAGAAGATCTAGGAGTGCGTTTTATCCCATTGAAATCCATTTCGACTTTCGAACAAATATCTATTTCGTTAGTTCTCGAGTAATGCAGAAATTTGTGTTTCATTTGTATGTCAGCCCCCCTCAAGAGAGGGGGAGGAGTGTCTAACCACCATAAAAACATTTATTGCACCCTAGAACCTCCACAAATTTGGCTTGATTTGCTTGATTAGTTCTCGAGTTATGCAGAAATATGTGTTGCATTTGTATGGCAGCCCCCCCCCTCTTAGAGAGGGGGTGGAGTGTATAACTACCGCAGAAACATATATTGCACCCTAAAACCTCCTTATGCCTAATTTGGTTTCATTTGCTTGACTAATTATCGAGTAATGCAGAAAATTGTGTTTCAGGTGTATGGCAGCCGCCCTAAAGAGAGGGGGAGAAGTGTCTAACCACCATAAAAACATTTATTGTACCCTAGAACCTCCACAAGCCAAATTTAGCTCGATTTGCTTGATTACTCCTCGAGTTATGCAGAAGTTTGTTTTTCATTTGTATGGAATTTGTATGGTGCTTCATTTGTATGGTAGCCCCCAATTATAGAGGGGGAGGGGTCTGGAACTTCGAATATCGAAATTGAACTTGTTTAACAAGGCAGGGCAGATGATGTGAGGTTGTAGGACATCAGACACTAAGCTAGTCTTGGCAACATTTCTTCGGCTCAAAAGAAGATCTAGATCGATTAGCTGGCAGCGATCCTCATATCTTGGGAGATTGAAAAGATCGTTCCAAGGTAATCGTCTCAGTGCAAAGAGGATAAACATACGTTGAATTGCCTCCACTTTTTGTATACCGTTTTGGTAGTGTGATGCCCAGAAGTGCTCCCGTGGCCGAGTTGTTAGCATCACACATTATCATGCCGGGGGTTCGGGTTCAATTACCGTTCTGGTCGGGAGATTTTTCGTCAAAGAAATTCTCTTCGACTTGCACTGTGGTCAGGGGTACAATTAATGTTTCTTTCCAAAGAAAGACATAATTCTTGGTTATTCGCCTCAGTAAAAATGAACGGCGTCAACTAGAATTGGAATTCAACTAAACTAGATTGTCTGCAAGTACATACACCCAGCTTGGCGAAGAGTCCTGCCCTGAACGAGTTGATACATCTCTTCATCCAAATTAACGCAATACGCAATAGGAGAGAGATAACCACAATCATCAACTGCCGCTAAGTCTCATTAGCAACAGTGAGATCGATCGGAGAGAGATAAAAATCCTCGGCTTATCTCAATGAGAAAACATCGCAAAATCCCAATCGAAGGTCCTGCAGAACTCGTATCGAACAATAGAGTTGAGTTGATACAGCACCGCCAAATCAACCACACGGAACTCAGGACCCAGGCTCACCAAACAAGTTTATTCCTTTATTTTTTAATTGTTCTTCATTATAAATTTGTACTTAATGTTAAATGTAAAATTGAATGTTAATTGTAAAAATAAATAGTTTGTGAATCATACGTAATATTGTGAATGTAATAAAAAGTGTGTGAATCTGTAAAACGCGGAAAAGTCCGGTTTTCAATCCCCATCTATGTGAGGGAGACGCCACCAGAATATCGAACGAAGGACCCACAACACCCCCACATTGATCAATAATGCCATCAAACGAACGAAAGCCGTTGAAATAATAAATTGTCGGATGTTCAAGTTTCAATTAATGTTCGCATATTTATGTAAACTCTTCCATTGCAAAAAGTTGCAAACGGACGATCATCCTTTATCATTTTTGTGATCATTTATTAAGTAAATGCTTAGAAAAATGATGAAGGATGAGCTCAATTCGCAACGTTGTGGTATGAAAGAGATTCCATGAATATGCGAACACCAGTTGGAACAAAAGGTCTCAGGCATGAGGTTAGATATCGGTACAGGAAAACAATCTGAAAATACACATTCTAAAAAAGTCACAGGAGGGTTGTGTCCGAGACACGACCGCATAGTTGACGTAGGATTCCGTTAGGCTATCTGTTGATTTTGGATATGTTTGAAGCATTACATCGTTAAACTCTTTGATAATGATTTCTTCTTCTTCTTCTTCTTCTTCTTATATGGCACTAACGTTCCTAGAGGAACTCCGCCGTCTCAACGTAGTATTACTTGCGTCATTTTCATTAGTACTTAGTTGAGATTTCTATGCCAAATAACACGCCTTGAATGCATTCTGAGTGGCAAGCTCTAGAATACGCGTGACCACAGTGCAAGTCAGAGGAAATTTCTTTGAAGAAAAATTTCCCCGACCAGAACGGGAATCGAACCCGAACCCCCGGCATGTTAGGTTTGACGCTAACCACTCGGCCACGGGAGCACGATTTGGTGGCCCTGAAAAGGACCTTTTTGTTTGGTTGTTTACTCCACCAGTGTTTATCGAGTGATGATGACAGAAGGGTGGTAAACAGCCGTTGGATGGTGCGTATCCGATAAAAGATACCGAAGTGAAACGAGATATGATGAAAACCGCACTCTGTGATCCTAGATGAAATGTCTCCTGTGATATGTATGAATGAAATAAAGAAAAAAAACTCACCAAAGTAATATAAGATAATTACCAATACCGAACACAATTATCAATTTTTCTCATTAGTGAAAACATGTTACATATTTGAAATGGAAAAGGTGATTTTCTTTCATAATTTTTACTTTATGAGCGTTTATTCAACACAATGCGAATTTTAATTGGATTAACAACACCTAATACTATATGTAGACAATATGGAAAATCACTTTTTTAATATTTCTTCACTTTTCCAATTTTTCACGCCGTATAAACTTTCCTTGGATGAAGATGAACACAATAAAACAAACAACTTAAACCAAACGACCTGTTCCCGAGCGGGAACACACCTTGGTTTTTATTTATGAAAATTGTATATAAATCTTTTCATATTTGAAGTCATTTTTAACACAACTGCTGCTATATACAATTTTACACTTACACTTGTGCAAAATTTTTCACAATACACAATCGATTTTATTTTAAATTTTATTTGCTAGAATTAATCGTATCACTCACCTTAATCGCAATACAAAAATGCCTCCGACTTGCATATATCTGCCATGCCGTTTTCCCCCAGACAGCTTGGTTTTGATGTCTTTGTTAGGGAATACATTTCGGTAAGAACAAAAGCTCCCCCTATGTCGCCGCACGGATCATGCCTTTAGAGCGTGATTCATGGCGAGAACGATAGAGCGGATGCTTAGATCGCGCTCTATCCTAAATACACAGAATTGCTTGCGCAGTGGCTTTATCGTAACTAATGAGGTTTTTCCGAAGTGCGATTATTGCTAGCTGAAAACCTAAATATCATAAAACTCCTCCGGCCAGCGATAACCCGCCGGGAAGGAGAACAAAACAAAAATAAGCAAAACGACGTAATGTGTTTACGATCAGAGCCTATCTCCGATCGTAAATACCGAAGGACGGGAGAAATCCCAAAAAGAGAGCACTATGGGTGCTATAAACGGAGCCTATCTCCGAGCTAGGACAATAAGTAATAAAACGGAGAGGAAAAGATAACACGCCTGCGAGCGTGTTAATAATCATCCCTCGTTCGCCCGTCTGGCTTAGAATAAATAATTGTAATTTTCTCTCTCTTATGCTACGCCCTTCTGGGGTAGATAAGAAGGCAATGTCTGTATATAAGAGAAAACTTGAACAGAATAAACGCACTCTCAACTGGACACTCTCAACCATACCACGGACGTAGGAGCGTCGTGGCGAAGTACCGAACCCCTCTTTTTTTGTCATAAACGTATCACAACCCTGGACATCGCCCGAGCATCCTGGACACCATCGGGAGCACCCTGGACATCATCGCCGGCAGATCCCAGCGCAACAAGCGCTGGTAAGTATTGAACACCCCTCCTCCAAAGATCCGAAATTCCAACCACCCTTCCTCTCCCTTTTCCTTCCCTTGGCTCCGCCCGGCCAAACTCCCAAGTGACGCGGTACTACCGGATCGCACCAGTAGGCGCATACTCGTTATGCGCTCTACGTGATCTGGCCTACCACATAGCGTCCAGTAAAGGGCTTTCCCTTCGTGTCATCAGCACGATCTCGAACTGCAGCCACATTTGGTGGCTCCAGAGAGGATCTTTCCTCCAGCGTAATCAGCACGATACCCTGCAGCCACATTTGGTGGCTCCAGAGAGGATCTTTCCTCCAGCGTAATCAGCACGATACCCTGCAGCCACATTGGTGGCTCCAGAGAGGAGTCTTTTCCTAAAGACACTGTACGAACTCACAACACGCTCGGTTGAGTTGAGAATCCTGTTAAATTGATTTGCGCCCGTCGTTGAACGGAGAGGTTCGGTCTTGTAAAGACGAACAAGGTGAGGTTGTCTGTGGACATCACCATTTAGCCAAGAGGCAAATTGCGCATTTCAAGAAACAGAAATTAGGTCCTGAAAGACGGACAAATTAGGCCGTAGAAATCGGCATCTTGTTGAAACAAGTCCAGCTTTATAAACAGACCGATCGCCAGTCAGGCATAGTTGGACGAAGGCAACCAGGCGCCTCGTCAACATCAACTGTAATCCGGTCACGAGGGCCGGAAGACGAATATTGTGCAACGTTTGAAATCAGCGTAGGCAACAAGGCGCCACGCTTGGTTTAAGACAAGGCGAAGGCAACCAGGCGCCTCGCCACTTGCGCATCATAAGACAGTTTAAACATCGAGAGACGGCAACCAGGCGCCTCACAAACAAAATGACATCAAGCTTCACGAAATCATCACGCCCATGCTGTGAGGCATGTGGCAAGAAAATTGAACCAGACAATCTGGTTCAATGCAGAAAGTGCAAAAGGAATTATCATTATTCCTGTGCGGGTCATACACCCACCGAAGAAGAAACCTATTTAATATGCTTGCTTTGTTCCCCTACCAAAACAAACGAAAGTGAGGGAAAGGCACAGGCATTAGCAGCACCTCATCCCTCAACTAAAACCAGGGAACAGAAACAAATAGAAGATCTGACGAGTCTAGTTACACAACTAACAGAGATGCATGTTAGCGAACGCAACAACATGCTAAATCTAAGAGGCGAAATAGCAACATTGCAGGCTTCATTCAACACTTTAGTCGTGGGTACGACGACAATAGCAACACAGCAACAAACAGAATTACCATGCTCTCCGGCACAAGCGCAGTCAACTGAACCCCTAATCAATATCTCCGGGCAACAACGTGACCGAGCAACGATTCAAACACCACTACCAATGAGATCCGGTCCATCAATTGACTGGGAGCAGAGTGCAATGATGCCAGCTCCACAGCATGGAGATTTTACGATTCTAATGAAGAGGCAAGCTTTGACTCCCTTGCCAAAATTCAGCGGGTCGCCCAAAGATTGGGCTAAATTCAAAAGGATCTACGAAGTCAGCACGAGAGAATGTGCGTTTTCCAATCATGAAAATCTCTCCAGACTTGAAGCTGCCCTTGAAGGACGCGCAGCTAGAAGCGTGCAGCAACTATTTATAAACTCGGAAAATGTTCCGAGTATAATAGAGAGACTAGAGGAAAATTTCGGAAACCCTAAATTCATATATGAGGAACTACTGCACGATCTACAGAAGCTTAAAAGAGAAAGTAGATCAATAATAATCGAAATGTCAGATGCTTTAGAAAATATGGTGGCAAACATGACGATCATAAATCAAAGAGGTTACCTACTAGATGCGAGGTTAATAGAAGACCTAGTTAAGAGACTACCTTATAACCTGCAAATAGAATGGACACGCCATAGAACGACGACTGGTGATGCCCCATCTTTAGAAGAAATGAGTAACTGGCTGAAACCTCACGCCAAAATAATGAGGAATATGGCTTCTCCTCTACCTTCTACAGTTAGAAGCCAGATACATGTCCATCAAGAGATGCCACGCATGAAATGTCCGGTTTGCTCGAATAACCATAAAATCTTCGATTGCACGGAATTTAAGAACTCCAACATCCAAAAAAGATGTCGATTGGCAGTACAATGTAAAATATGTTTCGGATGTCTAGGCACCGGACATATGGTTAAAGATTGCAGACGATCTAGGAGGTGCGGCTTGAGTGGATGTAACAAGCACCACCACAGAATGTTACACTCGAATCCAGACATGGAACCAACACCTCGTAATACGTCCGCTACAGTTCCGCTTGAAGCCAACTGCAATATTCACAAGTCCTCAGCAAACGAGATATACTACCAGGTGATTCCAGTAACACTTCAACACGGAAGGCATTCAGTCGATACATATGCCTTCCTAGACACAGGGTCTTCCCTGACATTGCTAGATGAGGAAATGGCAAACTCCTTGGACCTATACGGCAGAGAAGAACCACTACAATTAAAATGGACACAGGACGTGTCTCGAAACGAGCTGAACAGTAGAAAAGTACAAGTTCGCATTCAGGGGTCGTCCAGAAGGTCGTACCGACTTGACGGTGTAAGAACCATTAAAAACTTACAACTTCCGACTCAGACAATGAACTACAAAGCAATGGCTACAAAATATCCGCATTTGGAAAACCTTCCGATCGAAAGCTACGAGCTTGCAAGGCCAACAATTCTCATAGGGCTGAATCAAAGCCATTTGCTTACCGCCATGGAAACAAGAAGGGGAAGTGACAATGACCCAATAGCAGTCCGAAGTAAGCTTGGATGGTTTATTTTCGGTAATGTCAGATCAATTTATCAAAACGATCATGAACTATTGCAACACGATAAAGAACTACGAGATATGATGGCTGCGCACTTCTCAATCGATGAATTTAGCATCAGACAACCAATAAGAGTCAACGACAACCCCTTGCCCTTAGAACCGGTCAACAAGTATACCACCGCGAGTTCTAACAACGTAATGCTGATAACCTCGACCGAAGATAAATCAAAAAAATCAACGCGAAAAAAAAGACGTAGAAATAAGACTACAACAAAAGGCATTTCTAAATCTTGGTTCAACATCTCACGTATATTGAAAATAATGATGTTGTTCGTAATGTCGTTCACGTTGATCAACGCTATATCCATAAAACCCGTTGACAAAGACGGTCTAATGTTCGACCACGAAGGAACGTGCTTATTACATAGAGGCATATGGCAAACGAATATACAAACCAACGTAGTGCCCGATGAAGACATTGAAGTAATTAACTCGATACGGAATAATGTGACAGTAGCGATGAAAGACATGGAGTTTGTCATCGAAGACTCTCTCCTAGAGCAAATTGCAACATCTGTTGAACGTTTATGCGATGATGCGATTGATGAGATCAAGCAGACAACGAGAACTAAACGAAGCAAAGGGTTCTTCGGTTTTTTGGCGGACTTAATATTTGGTAGCGACGATATGGAAAACGAGCTACAGGCAATGAGGGTTCATGAAGACGAAAAAATTCACCAAATATCGGAGTCAATGGTAAAAATGAATACCAAGGCGTCCAAAATGGGAGAACAGCTTAACGAGAGATACTATAAATTGTACAAAGACATGACTCAATTAAAACAATTATATTCTGCGGATAAGGTTCAAAGGTTACGAACAACGATGTTAGAAACCACGATATTGGCACGAGAAGTTATCGATGGAACGTTGAATAGATATAGGAAAGTTCGAACGTTTCCTTTGTCCGTCGACGAACTAGCCCAAACCAGAAAAAACATTTCACAAGCGTTGCCAACTGGTTACATTGTCCTGGATCACCCATCAGCCGTAAAATACAACACGCGTGTAGTCAACGGCTCCCTCATAATTACCATGACGAGTGTTGTCATCAACAAAGTTGAGTTCGAGGTATTTAAGATAATACCGATCCCACGGGCTGAGAATGGCTCAATTATTGTAACAGAACATGATCGCATCGCGGTAGGCCACAACCAAGACTTCTTCTACCCATCGATCGAACTAACAAAACTGAATGATACGCATTTAATTACGGTTCAACCAGAACTGAGTAAGGAAGTGGATTGCGTAGCGGCTGTCATACTGCATATCGCAAGTACCCGCAAATGTGCAACAAAACTGTTAACCACGCCTTACGCTATGATGGAGACACTGTCCACTCCTAATACCGTTTTATACTATGCATCCGATACAAAGGCAATAGTTATACATTGCGACAACGTGGTAATGTCACCACCTTATGAGGCAGCAGTAGTAACTCTCCAGCCAGATTGCCGTATACAATCCAACAACAAAACGATACATGCAAGTTTAAATGGCATGAACAAGAAGATTGCAACATACTTCAAATCTAAATACCAGGTGGCCGATCACCTATTGGACGAATTCAATGACACCGTAAAAGATGTGGTGGAGCCGAAGCCCGATAATCCCTACGATAACAACGCTATGATAACCGTGTACAACAGTTTGGATCCCTTCCATCCGAAATCGAAGTATCTTTGGAGGAACGCCGCCCTTTTCGTAAGCATACTAATGATTATAATCGGGATCATTTATCTACGTTGCTGCAGACGAAGATGCTGCACCAGATCCAGAGCCACAGCAGGACCCGATGTCCATATCCGAATGGACAACCTATTGAACCGGCAACAATTAGAAGACACAGCGCTTTAAAACCAAGCATTGGAGGGACGTTCAATGAAGCAAGGCGGCATGCCGAAGAATTGAAGAGAAAAAGTGATTTAAAACTCTGTTAGACCATAAGTACACAAAATGTAAAATAGAAGAAAATAATTGAATATGAAATAATTGTAGTCAAAATGAGGAATCTGACAATGAATAAGAAATATAAGCAACAAAGGGTTGCATAAACTGACGAGAAGATATGTCGTCTAATGTAATAGTAAAAAAAAAAAATATAATTTGTTCAGTGAAAGAAGCAATTAGGCGCCGTTGTATGGCTATTAAAGTACATAAAGTTGAAGACTCTTCTATGGATAGAAGAAGTATTGAATTTGAAAATTGAATACTCCTGCGAGAGTAAAATGAAGTGTAACACAAAGCTAAAATGAATAGGATTTGCATTGTAAATGAATCTGAAGGCAAAGTGGCTAATAAATTGTAACGAAGCAAAGAATGAATTTATAACACACCATGTATGAAGAATAAACGGAAGTCATCCGCTCATAGCAAACGAATTGCATTGTATAACTTCAGGTTAGGAAATTGAATGTAAGAAAAACATAATATTGAAAAGAGAATATAAGATGAAACAATTGCGAATTATACAGTAATAAAAGATACAGCATCAGAAGCATAGAAGAAAAAATTATTAGAAACAGATGCGGCGTAGCTCAATTGGTAAATCTGCCTTACGCGATTTACGAGGGCCGGTATGTCGCCGCACGGATCATGCCTTTAGAGCGTGATTCATGGCGAGAACGATAGAGCGGATGCTTAGATCGCGCTCTATCCTAAATACACAGAATAGCTTGCGCAGTGGCTTTATCGTAACTAATGAGGTTTTTCCGAAGTGCGATTATTGCTAGCTGAAAACCTAAATATCATAAAACTCCTCCGGCCAGCGATAACCCGCCGGGAAGGAGAACAAAACAAAAATAAGCAAAACGACGTAATGTGTTTACGATCAGAGCCTATCTCCGATCGTAAATACCGAAGGACGGGAGAAATCCCAAAAAGAGAGCACTATGGGTGCTATAAACGGAGCCTATCTCCGAGCTAGGACAATAAGTAATAAAACGGAGAGGAAAAGATAACACGCCTGCGAGCGTGTTAATAATCATCCCTCGTTCGCCCGTCTGGCTTAGAATAAATAATTGTAATTTTCTCTCTCTTATGCTACGCCCTTCTGGGGTAGATAAGAAGGCAATGTCTGTATATAAGAGAAAACTTGAACAGAATAAACGCACTCTCAACTGGACACTCTCAACCATACCACGGACGTAGGAGCGTCGTGGCGAAGTACCGAACCCCTCTTTTTTTGTCATAAACGTATCACAACCCTGGACATCGCCCGAGCATCCTGGACACCATCGGGAGCACCCTGGACATCATCGCCGGCAGATCCCAGCGCAACAAGCGCTGGTAAGTATTGAACACCCCTCCTCCAAAGATCCGAAATTCCAACCACCCTTCCTCTCCCTTTTCCTTCCCTTGGCTCCGCCCGGCCAAACTCCCAAGTGACGCGGTACTACCGGATCGCACCAGTAGGCGCATACTCGTTATGCGCTCTACGTGATCTGGCCTACCACATAGCGTCCAGTAAAGGGCTTTCCCTTCGTGTCATCAGCACGATCTCGAACTGCAGCCACATTTGGTGGCTCCAGAGAGGATCTTTCCTCCAGCGTAATCAGCACGATACCCTGCAGCCACATTTGGTGGCTCCAGAGAGGATCTTTCCTCCAGCGTAATCAGCACGATACCCTGCAGCCACACCCTACTTTCATGTATTTGCAATGCCGATTTCCCCTAGGCAGCTTGGTTTTGATGTCTCTGTTAGGGACCCGAAATTGTGTCGTCAATTTCGACCAGTCAGAAGTGGGTATTTCTGTTAGGATAGTGGTTGAGGTTTTTCAATTGTTCGATAGTTTATTTCATGACAAATATTATTTTCTCCAATATAAAAAAATTGTAATGAAGTGCCGAAATCGATTGACGCAAAAATTTCATCAATCCATCATGAAATGACGAGCAATAAGCGTTTGAAATTGGACAATTTTCACAATGTACTCGATTTCCGATTTTCAATTTGTACCCCAATATGTTCCCGAAAGACGTAATCCTACGTCAAAAAGCTTAAATTCACACCACAAAAAGAATAATATTGACGTTGAATCGTAAATTTCAAATACAAAATAACCAAACATTATCCACACGTTAGTATATCGACCATGGGCAAACATCATTCCCACAAGTCACGCACATGTGCCAACCCTCCACATGCCGTCGGTCGCATTATTCCGAACATATTCATATTTCATTCAAGAAGGCCTATATCACCGCACACAGAACCGAACCGCCACCGCCGCGATGCTTGGACATGCGCAAGACTGATAATGAAACGCTTGATTTCATCAACGACGTCTTGGTGGTAGTGGTTTCGCTGTCTTATCTCTCGTCGACACTCGTCGCCTTCAGGTCGACACTCACCGGGCGCGCACCACATGGCTAGCATAGCTGAGCATCCGCTTATAACAGCACTCATCTCGCTTTGGTGTGCCTTTAAACAGTGTGAGTGCACGAGATCACATGGTGGAGATCTTATGGTGGCGAAGAGAAGAAAAGTACACAAAACTTTGTCAATATTATTTGATGTTTTTTTCTCCTTATGAATTCTGACAGACGAGATTGTTATTTTTTGTTTCCTTTTCGCGTGTCTGCTGTTGCGTCAAAAACGTTTTTTTTTTTTGTTAATTATCTCCACCAGTCTCGCTTACACATGTTTCGTGTGATAATACATTTCACGCGCTAAACGCTAGCGTGGATGCTGAGTATGGACCGAAAGCACATCACACATTTGAGTTTGCGTCTTTAATATGCCAGCACAGTGGTGGAACTCTAGTTGACTATTTTGTTATTTTGTTATTGACCATCTATTTTTGCTCTCATTTACTACGCGCTATTCTTGATGGATTCTTTCGACAATGATGGAACTGTGATGGGTATGAAACTCGGCGTGGTGTACGTATAGGAGTTATGCTACCTCCAGAGGAAAACATATATGTATGATGAGATGTTAAATGATAAATCACGAAAATGATAATGGCATACTCTATTGATTGATGGTTAAATATGTAACATACTAGTTATGATTTGTTTCTGAACTTTCGACTTCATTCCACCATGGTAGCGTCAAAGTTCAAGCTTTACAAAAGCTTCAAATTATTTTATTTATTCCTGCATGCTCAGTCTTTTTTTAGTTTAAAGGGGCAGAAATTCTAAATATATTTTTAATTCTATAGTATGTTTACATAAAAAACCTACAATGGAACCATTTCAAACTCCAATCTTCCTCAAGTAATTCACTCGTATTATCGAACACTTTATCAATGCATTACTCTTTATCAACAAAGAAACAGGTTCAAGAGATATCGTTCAGCATGTTTACGTATGAGTATACTCTTCGTTTCAAAATCATAGAACCATTCAATTCTTTTATGTTTCCCGAGATATATAAGAACTCGGGTGTAATTAGGTACAGTAATAACATTCGCTAATATGATAAGTTTTTTACGTTTTTTATTTTAAAATTAACATCAAGTTCGCATGAATTCTACCATGTTTATAATACGTAAGTACTCTTTGATCTTTGATATCGATTTTTCATGAAAAATAACTCATAACTAACTTTTCGAGTTTTTAAAAACCCCTATGTAACGATTTAGGTATTGCCCTATAGTTTCAAAATATTCATTGGTATTCGTTCTGTGACGTTTATTCAGAACTGATACCACCAGCATGGTACCTATATTCAGACAGCATCTACGCATTCAGTTGTCAACAGCGTAATAATCATTATTCGCGCACTCAAAAAATGAAAAATACATCTTCAAATATACGTTGATCCGCAGTGATAGTGATGTATTTGAATTGTATTTTGCTGCTACTCTAATCGCCTTTTAATGTATGTATTCCGATCATATTTACAGGTTCGAAAAAATAGTTTTTTCTGCTGTAATGCGAAGAAATAGTTCCAATAAATTTAGGGAAACATCTTTGCGATTTTTTGTAGAAAGCATCGAAAGTGTTCGAATATGCTCGAACAACTGTGAAGAGATTCATGCAGAATTCGTCGGCTGCATCCGAAAAATTACATAGAACCGTTTTTTCACCTCAGCAGGAACTGGAGATGGTCAATCATATTCTCGACCTGCAAAATCAACTGTATGAATTGACGTCATATGACATTCTGACATTTTGGCTGAAAAGAGTAAGTTTACTGATCCGTTCAATCTCAAAACTCGTTTAACCGGAAGAGATTGATTTAGCGAATTGATGAAGCACCCAGAATGTCACATCCAACAATCATTGTCACCGAATATCTAGAGTATGCTACATGTTGGGTAACGCCATCTTTTCGTACAGTAAACATTGTTGCTGAAAAAGGAATTGCATGGTCTCAATGGATTTTTTCTGGTCTGGCTTCTGGCCAGAACACCTGGTATCTTTTTTTTATCTGTATTATAGTGACCTTCAACATTTTTGGCTGGTTCGCCACTTTTTACTTCCATTTTTTGGAAGAATGTCGGGAGTGAGAATTGAACTTGTGATCTTCAGCGTGAGTGGTATGGATGTTACCACTACGCCAGATCGCCTCCTCAACACCTGGTATCGATCCCAGAACACAGTTACTTATCGAAATATTATCCTGAATAAATCAACATAAACTTTTACTCAATTTACATAAAATTAGTATTTTTTTTCGACGAAACACACACATTACCAAATCACCTCACATACTGTCCAAATCACCCCACATGAAGTTTTAATATACAAAAATCATCTCTTTTTTATCAAAAAATTTGGTATATTGGAGCTTGATATAATGATTGAACATTATTGATTGAGAGGAAACAAGTGTAGCTCAGTGTACAATGTGACTATTTTTATTTAGACCATATTGCTTAGGAAATATTAGGCGATTTGCTTAGAGGGTTAAAATTATTTCCACTCACTCTACGTAACAGTAAAACATTTTTTTTTTTTTTGCAAAAATCAATTTCATTATTCAACATAATTGCCTTCGAGAGCGATACAGCGATTATAGCGATATTGCAACTTGATACCATTTTTCTAGTACTCTTTCGGTTTTTCCTCAAAATAGGCCTCAGTTTCGGTAATCACTTCATCATCAGTCTTAAATTACTTAGCAGCAAACATTCTCTTCAGGTCTGCGAACTAAAAATAGTCGCTGGTGAGCAAATCTGGAGAATACGGTGGATACGGAAGCAATTCGAAGCCCAATTCATACAATTTTGCCATCATTTTCATTGATTTGTGATTTTACAATTTTTTTCACAATAACAAAAGTTGCTTCACTCTCAATGCTGTAACTCACGAACCAATCGACCGATTGCTGTCAAATTTTGACACGTATCCATTGAAAGATGGTGCTTTGTGATAGTCAAGTAGATTTTTGCAAAAGGCGCCATCTGGACGTCAACCTTATGAACTTTTCAGCCGAACTGTTAGAGTCGTACTCATTGGCATTTCCTTACATATTGATTGCACTGTTGTATTATAGTTTGGTTGACATGAGATCTTTTCGATTGTCAAAGAAATAAATTTCAAATAATTGTAACCAACAATCACAGAAGTGTGGCTCCTTTAAACTTATGTTACTGAGCCTGTAAAATAAACGATTTAATAAAAAAAAACAATCACAGTCCTACGTGAAGCCACCATCCGTGCCCCTTGACACGAACCCTGCAACATTCTTGTTATTCTGATATTTGGAGAACTCATAATAGATCACACTCCGAGCACACTATCGTGGCATTACTCCGACTAATTCTTCTTGCATGGTACTAAGGTTCCCAGTGGAACTTTTGCCTTCAGAATGAAGGTATTACTTGCATCATTTTCATTGGTAGTACAGGTCGGACTCGATTATATATGATTCGATTATATACAATTTTGGACTCGTTTTCAAATACTACTTACTTTAAGAAAAAAGGTAATGTTCCAACATTAAGGTGAAATTCAAGTGGCTATTATACGAGGGCAGTCTGATAAGTACTTAGCCTACAAAAAAACAAAAATTTTGGAAAAGTACCGATTTATTTCTCAACATGGTCTCCTTTTCGCTTGATATACTTAACTCAGCGATGCTCCAACTTCTTTAATCCATATGAAAATACGTTTTCTCGAGGTCTGCAAAGTAGCAAAAAAAACAGAAAAAAAAGTCGCACGGGGCCAATTCTGGAGAATACGGTGAATGGGGCAACAGTTTGTAGTGCAATTCGGCCCATTTGACCGTGGCGACGGCGGAATTTCCATTTTTTTCCATTTTTCTCAAATCCGCGGACACGCTATACACGGTTTATTCCGAACTTTTCTGCAATCTTCCGCTATGAAATCTGCTGCAAATGATCCTGAACAACAAGATTTCGGACTTGCTTCGGAAACTTTTTGTGTAGACAACAAAAATCGACTTTTATGTGCCATTCATTCAGAAAAACCTCTCTGGGCTGGTGCTGGAAAACTGGTGCGAATTCACGGAATCATGACAACAGATGTCTACATTGACATCCTTAAGGACGACCTAAAAGAAATCGCATCGAAAAAGTGGCATACGAAACGGGACAACGACCCGAAGCATACTGCTAAAAAGACCAAAGCCTATTTCCGTTCACACAAAATAAAACCCCTTGAATGGCCACCACAAAGTTCTGATCTCAACCCGATTGTGAACCTGTGGCCCATTCTCGAGAAATAAGTGACGATAGATGGTGTCACTAATAAGGACACTTAATTCACGGCTCTCCAGAAGGTGTGAAACGAAATCGACCCTCGGCACCTCCAGAACTTGGTCGATAGTATGCTCAAACGTCGTCAACGGGTCATTGAAGCTTCAGAAGACACACTAAATATTGATGCTTTTAACTTTTTTTTTGTTCTTATTGTATGATTTGTTATTTGTCGAACTTTACCTTTTATACTCGTTTTCTATTTTTATTTTGCGAGCAATTGAAATAAAATGTTTGGTTGATGTTTTATGAATTGAATCTAGCTAAATATGGTGGAAATGAATGTAAAATGTTGTTTTGTATAGTAAAGATTTATGAAATTGTTATTTTTACTTAACAAAATTGTTTTTTATTCAGACAAAAATGAGAAAATCGTTATCCAATGCTGTTTTCAATACAATGTAAATTCATATCGTTATTCATATCGCTTCAATATCGATTGCTGACAATACCGCATAACTCTGTCAAACTGTCATAACATGAAGAAACGAGAGGTTACTCATGGGTTTTGAGAGATTTTAATAGTGTTTCTTGGGGTGGGCCTTAATTTTTGTCAACGCATATTTGCACACATTAAAGAAGTCATGTAAGAGAAGTAAACAAAATCTAACAAAAATGACAAAACTTTTGATTACTTGAAAGAGTAATAGATAAAAAACAATTCTATAAAATTACGGTAGTTGTTTTCGATAAAATAGTACAGAAATTGAAAAAAAAAAACTTTCTAAACAACCAAGGTCGTTTTTTTATGCCCAAGTCGGAAGGAGTTATTTTGATGATAAGTCCCCCAGCTAGAATCGCTCTTGCTCCGACTAAAGCCGTCAACCAAAATCTCTCTCATTCTGTTCTACCGACTGTAACCGACAGCAAGATGATTCGGGAATTTGAGAACTCAAGACGTTTGGGTGGTAGGAATAAGTTAAACAACAATCATCATACGACTTGAATCAATAAAGCGGAATGTAAATATTGATCGAAGAACCGAAAACAATCGAAACTGCAGAATGTGAATCAACCATGAGTCGGAAATATGATGTAGTTAAAAAAAATGGATTAAATGACGACGCTCTGGATAAGATTGTGAAATTCTAAACAGAAAAAGGACAATGTCACATTGGTTTCTTAAGAACTTTTGTTCAAGACAAACTTTGAATGAGAGAGCATTGCTCAAATACCACGAGTTATAACTTATGTCTGTATCTATACACAAAACACTTTGTTCGCTTCCATTTGATAGTGATTAACTTTCCTATCTCAAACGACATGAAAACGAGTTGTCTCGATACCACAAACCGAGTCGTCATTAGTTTCAACACTTGCTATCTAGGATAGTCTCGTTCTTGGAATGCTGCTACACATCGCATACCAATTCACCTTGCGAATGAATAAAATCCGATTCAACCCTAACAATTTACTGCAATGACTCAGACAAATATTGCTCGTTATGATTACATAGCGAACGGAGACACTCCATAGCCGAGCATAATTTCCATAAATTGACCACAAATTCACCTGCTAGAGATAGTAGTAGGTACATAACTCGCGTAAAAATACACACAAACACGCAGTTTATATCCAATCGGACTTGTTTTTACCGTGTACCCCGTTTCTTATTGCAAGCCTTTTTCCCTCTTCGGACCATTTGAATGTTTTATTGCCGGTCATTCTCGCGCCCTTTCGCGATGTTACCCGCCACTACGACTACGACGAAAACACCGTCGTTTATAAATATTTCTAATGACGCAAAAAAGAGCAGCTTGAGCTGAGCGGAGGAAACAAAAATCAACAAAAAAACTCGCGCTCGTCTGTAAAATATTGTCGGTACGATTCCTTCGCACTTTTTCCCAATAGTTTGACTGCGGGTCGGGGTTGTTTTTAATTTATTTTTGTTTTATTTTCGCTCGGCGATGAGCTCCCCGCGAATGTGGGTGTTCGCGTTGGTGAGTTACCCCTCAATGTCAAACCGCGCTGCAGCGAATCGAACACATATGGGCCACTCACCGTAGAGGGCGATGAAGGCAACCAAAACGGTAAGCGGATAGAATGACGAAACGGAACGACGGATAGAACTCTCGCTGATGATGAGTTCTGAGAAATTCAGCTGCAAACAGAAAGCTGATCAATACACACCTAAACGGAACGGAAAAATATGCAATGTAGCGGATAAGCACGTGACATCCACACGCTCCGAATGCTGACTGCGAATAGATCGTATACGCGAAGTTACGCCAAGAAAGCATGGAGCATTTCATCGTTGTTTCGAAGAGTTGGCGCGAACGAAGCTGAATCGTGTAACAAAATGTTATCAACGCTTCGATCAATTGGTTGTGTATCTCAATGAAACGGAACGGTCGTCAGTGATGAATGCTGGTCTAATCGTGAGATAACGCTTGACGTGTACGCGAGTGACAAACGATGAGCGCTACAACGTTACAGATTAGTGTTATCTGGGATTTTTCAATTGTAAAATTGATTAGCGTTTATGGAAGACTTTACGAATACTTCAGCTGTCTACAGTGCTGCCGGACCTCGATTATTATAATTTCTTGAGATTCGACAGTGATAATTTGAATGTTTATTTTTTTGCAATACCGAGTTTAACTGGTTTTAAGTCTTCCAGAAATTGTAAATGTCTCTGTTGATGTTTTATCTATAACCTTCATTTTTTTATTCTTGTAAATTTCGGTATTCAGTTCATCAGTTCATGAAAATTCGCAGCAAAAATAGTAATTAACGTTAGTTTTGTTTCATTAAAACGTGACCTGTTTTCTGATTTAGCGCCCTAAGTGAAAGACGTAGTCGTACGTCAAAAGGTGCCTTTAGGACCCATTCCAGCGTGACGTGACAACGGTTTGACTCACGTCAAACGGGTTTTTTTCTCGTTTTCATGTATAAATCACACGATTTCCGAATGGTAAACGTGAAAGTGAAATAATGAGGAAGTTTCCACCAAGAATCTTCAGTTGGAAAATATTTTGCAGTTGGATTCGCTTGTTGCCAGTCCAACACTTTTGTGACGAGACAACACCTGTCTTTTTGCGCGTTCTGACCTTTGAACATTAATGTTGTATTTTCAGTTCCGTTTCAAAACATACAAATAAACTTTGTTCTATGATTTGGCAATGAAAGATGAACGTAGATTCCTGTATACTCAGTTTTTCAAAAAAACTCGCGAGAACATCCATTTTGTGACGTGACAACGCGCTCTGTGCGAATAAACAGTCTCCACGAAGTGTTGTCACGTCACATAATCAATAAGTTGTATTAAATAAGAATTTCACCGTATTGTAGCAAGCGATATACTATTTTCATGTTTTGACGTAGGATTACGTCTTTCGGGAACATATTGGGGTACAAATTGTAAATCGAAAATCGAGCACATCGTGAAAATTGTCCAATTTCAAACGCTCATTGCTCAGTCATTTCATGATGGATTGATGAAATTTTTGCGTCAATCGATTTCGGAACTCCATAACAATTTTTGACGTAGGACTACGTCTTTCATTTCTATACCGGGGTGTAAAATCAAAGTTTCGAAAACGAAAGCGTTACGCCGGAGACCGAGATTTTGAGGGTTAATAGCTCCTAAACAACTGAACGAAATGGTATGATAAACACTTCATTCGAAAGATAAAATGTCTACGCGTTCTATACTTGTTACTTTTTGATCCAAAAACTTGTTTCAATAGTCTTAAAATTGCATTCAAAACAGGCTATTGAAATCACCAATCGGTATATAAGCGAGCGCCACTCGGAAATCCACTCAGTTCTAATTGAACAGCGATTGGAGCATGTTGTCGCTGTTGTGGTGAAACTCTTCGTTTATCATGAAAGCGCGGATGAACGGTGTCACCAAGAGCCTGTTTGTGCACCCTAGGCCAGAAGGGAATCCATCAGGAGGAGAGTGATGCCACAAACGGTTCCCCGGGAAGACATCGGTACACACACATACACGCGCAGAATTCTTTCCATTTGGATGCCATTCAGCATCGAGAAAGTTCCAGAAAGATCTAATCATTTCTGGAAAATAATCTGCCAGTTCCTCTGGGAATTTAAAAATACATTCATGTGAAAGAGTTTATTTTAATGTTTTCTAACCATATAACACAGCGATCAAATACATTTGATTTTGTAATTTTTCAACCAAGTGTAATTCGCAGGAAAGCTTCTGAAGATTATTCTTCCCCATCAGTAGGATATTTCCGTATCCAGTATTGTATGCGTACGCAATCGATTATTGCTCAGTCGCCGAAAGTTTCGAGCTCAGAGAGTTCATTCCCCTCTAGTTTGCCTTCCAAATTGCCATCGTAAACCACGCCTTCTCTCGATTCAATCACGCACAAAAAGCATACTTAAGCGATATTCTGGTGGTGAGACGCATTCATTTTTCGTGAGGACATCGACAAGACAACATTGTTGCTGAGGGTGCTGGACGGCGAAGGATCGAGATCTGCCCTGAAACGCAAGCAGTTTGTTTGAAACTGTGAGGGAGCACAGAGAAGCCGATCCTTCAGGAGAAGAGAAGATGACCATCGAAGCAGCCGCTACACACACACATACACGCACGGAATTCTTTCCGTTTGGATGCTATTCAGCATCGAGAAAGATCCGGAAAATAATCGATCAGTTCCTCTGGGAATTTAAAAATACATTCATGTGAAAGGGTTTATTTGAATGTTTTCTATCCATGTAACACTGTGACCAAATATGTTTCAACCAAGTGCTATTTACAGGTGGTTATCGAATTAGCATTAACCACTGGTGGGCTTCCAGTATCGAGGAAAATTTGGGAATATCTAATCGTTGCTGGAAAATAATCTGCCAGTTCCCCTTGGAATTGAAAATTACATTCAAGCGAAAGAGTTTATTTTAATGTTTTCTATCCATAAAATATCCATATAATACATTTGGGTTTGTGATTTGTTAATCAAGTACAGTTAGCAGGAAAGCTGGTAAAGATTATTCTTCAGAACAAGGTTTTTCGTATCCTATATTGGATGCATAACACCTTGTGCCTCCAACGTAACGCTCTCGTTTTCTCGTCCCCCAAATATTCATTTATTGATTCATTCAGAATGGATTTAGATTCAACTTCAAACAAATGATCTCTAAATCAACTATAGTCCAACGTCACCCTTGCGGTTATACCATAGATATAACCCACTTCCTGTTTTTATATTGAAGAAAATAATGTATGTCATGAATCTAACTATTGAACAATTGAAAAATCTCACCCCTATCCTAACGGAAATACCTTCTGATTGGTCAAAATTGACGACACATGCGGCGGGTCCATCAAAACAAGCTGCCTTGGGAAAATCGACATTGAAAATACATGAATATAGGGGGAATTTTTGTTCCTTCCAAATGTATTCCCTAACAGATTCAAATTCAAGATATCTGGGAGAAATCAGCATGTAAATACCCTGGTGGTCGATAGTTTAACAAACGGCGCGCACAAATGGATAGTGGTAATTATAACTAGCGTGGACATTGCTGATTGCACACGTGCTGGCGAATAAGTTGGGAGCGATGAACGAGTGTTTTTTCTTTTATTTTCGTTCCAATAAGAATATTGAAGAATGATGTTTCAATTAACTGAATAGAACTTATGTTTGATAGAGTATAAATAAAATTTAAATTTGGAACTTTTATATTGGTTACTTAGTGTAATTTCCTATCAATGACCGGTCATGCATTGACTTGAAATATGAAACGATTCTTTTTCTCCCAAGGAAAGCTCGAACGACGATAAAATTGTAAAAATGAAGGAATATGATTTCCCATATGCTCTACATATCGTATCTGGTGCCAAACCGCTCTTTCCAGGGCCACCAAATCATTATCGAAGAGTTTAACAATGTTATTCTGCAAACATATCCAAAATCAGCATGCAACAGATAGCCTAACGGAATCCTACGTGAACTATGCGGTCGTGTCTCGGACACAACCCTCCTGTGACTTTTTTTATTACTCTGAATACTTCTAACTTTCCTCTGAGATCTCTCCTTCCCCTTCCAAAATTCCATCCTATAGGGGAAGGTGGTCCTGAACCTACCCTCCTTTGTATCTCAGGAACGGTGCTTCCTACTGAATTTTCAATAGTGTCAAATGAAAGGTGTCATAACGCTGAAAATTTGATAATAAGGTGACTTTTTTCTGGCTCTATTCATTCTAGCGTTTAAGCGCCATTTGACATTTTCATTCCATCAAAAACAGAGAAGAAACATATTCGACCTGTGTGCAAAATGAGTTCTATGTTCTTTTAGATTGTGAAACATTGCGAAACGAGGCAATTTTAATGGTTTATGGTATGATCATCAAAATAAGCTATATAATTGAATCTACCTGTAATACACGGTATGTCTTTATTTGGGAAAAGTGGGGATGGTCAGAAACCGACAACCTGTTTTTATATCGTGATTGTTTAACACGTTCACTCTGGTGCTTGCCATCAATGGCCAGCACAATCCTAGTTCATCGAGTGGCGCTCGCTACAGGGGGAACGCATTTGATTTAGCTATCAGAAATTTTTGATAAACTCTTTATATACATCCGCGCACATACCTGTGCAAGGGCGTTTATGTTTGCGTGTTGAAGATGACTTTGACTCTGACGTTGACTTTGATAGTTGATCGTTGATCGTTGATGTTTGCGTGTGCATTTGTATGTGCACTTTCTTTGTATAATTCTCACTTAAATCCTATCTTTCACTATCAAACTTTTTTTTTATCCCTCTTCGCGCACGCATGGATATATGCCAACATTATCATTCAGGATCGTATTGTGGGATTTCATGCCATTCTCGGTCTTTTATATCCGTTTTCGGAATCGGAAGTCGCCATTCTCGATTCTAAAATGGCATCGGAATACGATATTCGACTTCCGCTGATAAGCCCATATTGTATGGGTCTCCCATATTTTTTTAGGATTCAATCCTGTCATCAGCAAACCGCAAACAAAATAAGATTATATCTTATATTATGGAATCTACGTTCATATATTGTTGATAAAACATAGGAGAAAGATCATTTTGTATGTTTTGAAACGGAACTGTAATTAATTAAATTAATCATTAATGTTCAACAGTCCGAAACGGCAAAAAGTCAGGTGTTGCAACGTCACAAAGCTAGTCTAACTATAAAATATTCTCCAACTGATGATCCTTGTTGGAAATTTTCCGTTTCCAACAATCGTTTAATTTTGTGTACTTTATTCATGAAAACGCTCAAAAAAAGTGTTTGTTATGAGTCAAAATGTTGTTACGTCACACTGGAATGGATCGTATACTTTTCGTGACGTGACAACAACTTCTGGAGACAGTTGATACTCCTCTATTTGTGGACCGATCTAAACCAAATTTTGTGGGTTGTTGACCTTCACTGTTTGCTCAGAGAAACCCAAGTATAAAAATGTTTGAACCTATGTTCATCCAATAAACTAAAAAATGGTCTATTTTTGTGACGTGACAACGCTTCAAAATATCTGTTTTTCAAATGCTTTTTTTTATTAAATCGTTTATTCGAACTTCTATCTGTATTGTTACAAGTATATATAAACATTTTTCATTAATTCTAGTGTTAATGAAGTAGAGAACCGATTACTCGCGGTTTGCTCGAGTTTAGAAGGGTGACATTTTTTTCAGGAAAAGGAAGGGATATAAAGATATGTTGACAATGTTTACACTCACATTCATCATACTCAATTCTTAAGCCTATCTTATATCTAATATGTATTTACATTTCACCTTATTCTATTGTTAGTAAGAAGGGATTTGATTTCTCGCGAAGGAAAAGGAAAAGGAGAATATAAGGATATAAGGACAATCACACATGAAGATCGATAACTTTTAAGAAGACATATATTTGGGACATGTAATCAAGGTCTAACCGAGCCAACACATCTCTCACCGGCACATTGAGATGTCTTCCTCTGGCTCGAAGAGAGTTTTCTAAATTCGATCTGGCAACAATATACACCTCGCACGACCAAACAACGTGTTCGATGTCGTGGTAACCTTGGCTACAAGCATAGATATTACAAACGGCAAGATTAAAACGAAAGAGTAGCGCGTCTAACGAACAGTGATTGGACATGAGTCGAGAGAAGGTGCAAATAAAGTCCCGACTCAAGTCCAGACTTTTGAACCATGGTTTGAGGCTAACCTTAGGGATAATCGAGTGAAGCCACCGACCCAATTCATCTTCGTTCCACTTACGTTGCCAGTTAGCGATGGTATTTTTACGGACTAAAGAATAAAATTCATTGAAGGCTATTTGACGCTGATAAATATCGCCTTCAATTGCACCTACCTTTGACAATGAGTCAGCCTTCTCTTTACCCGGAATTGAGCAATGTGAAGGGACCCAGACAAAGGTAATGACATAACAGCGTCTGGAGAAAGCACTCAAAATTTCTCGTATTCTCTCAAGGAAGTACGACGAGTGCTTTTCCGGCCTCACTGAACGGATAGCTTCGACAGAGCTAAGACTATCCGTTACAATGTAATAGTGTTCAACAGGTCGTGAGGCGACGCTGTCCAGCGCCCAGTGTATTGCTGCCAATTCTGCAATATACACTGAGCAAGGATTCTGAAGAATGTGGAAGGTGCTAAAAAATTCGTTGAATACTCCAAATCCTGTGGACTCATTCATAGAGGACCCATCAGTAAAGTACATATTATCACAATTGATACGCCCATACTTTGCATTGAAGATCGTAGGAACGATCCCCGATCGATGATAATCTGGAATTCCATGGATTTTCTCCTTCATGAACAGATCAAAATGTACAGAGGAATTGATGTAGTCAGGAAAACAAACACGGTTGGGAATATACGAAGAAGGATCAACCTGCATGGAGATGAATTCATGATATGAAGTTATGAATCCAGAATGAAAATTTAGCCCGATCAGCTGCTCAAAATTTCCGATCACCAATGGGTTCATAACCTTACACCGGATGAGGAACCGAAGAGATAATAAATTGAAGCGATCTTTTAGTGGGAGTACGCCTGCCAAAACCTCGAGACTCATGGTATGCGTTGAGGGCATACATCCTAACGCAATACGGAGACAAAGATACTGAATTCGCTCGAGTTTAATGAGGTGTGTTTTGGCAGCTGATTGAATACAGAAACTGCCATACTCCATCACTGAGAGAATAGTTGTTCGATACAACATAATAAGATCTTCGGGATGGGCTCCCCACCAGGTGCCGGTCATTGTACGGAGAAAGTTTATTCTTTGTTGACATTTTTTACTCAGATACCTAATATGGGCCCCCCAAGTACATTTGGAGTCGAACCAGACCCCAAGATACTTGAATGACATAGCATGAGTGATCGGTTTACCCAAAAGTTGAAGCTTTGGTTTTGCTGATCTATGCTTCCTAGAAAAAACCACCATCTCTGTTTTCTCCGTGGAGAATTCGATCCCTAGCCCAATGGACCAGGTTGAAAAATTGTTCAAAGTATCTTGTAAGGGTCCTTGCAGGTCGGATTCGTTTGATCCTACGACAGACACCACTCCATCATCTGCAAGTTGTCTTAGGCTGCAATTTTGTGTAAGGCAATTGTCGATGTCGCTTACATAGAAGTTGTACAAAAGGGGGCTTAAACATGAGCCCTGGGGGAGGCCCATGTAAGAGACCCGACTTACTGCCGAATCTCCGTGAGAAAAGTTCAAATGTTTCTCACAAAGCAAGTTATATAACATATTATTCAATAGAGGCGGCAGACCCCGAGAGTGTAATTTGTCTGACAAAACCTCTATTGAAACAGAATCAAAGGCCCCCTTTATGTCCAAGAATACTGAAGCCATTTGTTTTTTTTCGGCGTAAGCCATTTGAATTTCTGAAGAAAGCAACGCAAGACAATCATTCGTCCCCTTGCCCCTGCGGAACCCATATTGTGTATCTGAGAGTAGGCCATTCGTTTCAACCCATCGATCAAGGCGAAACAAGATCATTTTCTCCAACAATTTCCGTATACAAGACAGCATTGCTATTGGGCGGTACGAATTGAAGTCGGACGCGGGTTTTCCGGGTTTTTGAATAGCTATAACTCGCACTTGTCTCCAATCATGTGGAACAATATTATGCTCCAGAAACCGGTTGATTTAATTCAACAAGCGATGTTTCGCCACATCAGGGAGGTGTTTCAACAAGTTGAACTTAATTCTATCCGTTCCTGGAGCCGAATTGTTACAAGAAAAGAGAGCAAGAGAGAATTCTACCATCGAAAACTGGGAATCAAGATCGCACCTATCTTGTGGTATACCTCGAACAATTTTTTGCACAGGAACGGAATCGGGACAAACCTTCCGTGCAAATTTAAAAATCCATCGATGTAAATATTCTTCGCTTTCATTCGATGAAGAGCGATTTCTCATATTTCGAGCCACTTTCCTTTTTCCAAATGCTTGTTTCTCATAAATTACAAAATGAAACGTAGGTCTACCCACGACTCTTCAAACAAGCATTTAATCACCCATTCAATGAAATTTATATAGGCATTGAAGTTTGGTTAAGCATGTGCAGAGATATCTCAAGAATCATAAAAATAGTGAAAACCTAAAATATTTTTAATATAATTATGTAGTTTTTTCAACTCGCCTCTCTCAAAGGTTGGTGCATGAAAATTAAATTTGTTACAAAAAATTTATGATTTTACTAGTGCTTATTCAAATAACGTTTTCAGTTTTCTCCTAAAACTAGATTTGAAATTTGGTTCTCTGGTGCATAACCTCATGGAATGGGTCTTAGGCAGAAACGTGCAAACAAATTTCTAGAAGGAGATCTCACAGGATATTTACAAATCCTGCAAGATTTTCAATTGAACACTATAGTAAGCATGAGTGAAGACTGGATGGAAACAAAGACTATCTTCAGGGTTCCCTTCAAAGTGATTGAATTCAAACGAAACGAAAGGGAAGAAGGTCTCCCTGAAACTCGTCCAGGATCACTCGTGTTTTATACAGATGGGTCTAAAATTCGTAAATCTACAGGCGCTGGCATCACTGGACCAGGAATCGACATGTCAATTCCAATGGAACAGTGACCTACAGTTTTCCAAGCAGAAATACATGCTATTCTAACATGCACAAATATTTGTTTGGCTAGTAAATACAGGTACGCCAATACATAGGGTTACCATCTGTCCTGATTTAGCAGGACATGTCCTGATTTTGAGATCTATTTGGGGCGTCCTGATATATTTTTCACAATTTAGCCTTTGTCCTGATTTTCATGAGAAATTCAATTTTGTTGCAGAGTCGGAACTATTTTCAGTGTATTATGTTTTTGAGTAAAACCTTTTTTATTGAAGACCAAAGTTTTGTGAGAATATAAAGTGTAGCAGTTCCACTAGATCTTTAAAGTATTTTCATTTAAAAATTCTGTTTCACTGGCCACGGTGATGTTTTTGTGTTTTGTCTTCATATTCCAAATTAATTTTGTTTTCAAATGTCTAAACAAAAGTGTCATTTTACCGACAAATTGCGCCGGAAGTACCCCTTTTTACGATAGAACTTAAGAATTATGAGGCCAACGCTGCATATGTGCTTCATAAGCGTCGGTTGCTCATAGCGGTATTTGGATTTAGCCATTTTGTTAAAACGGAAGTTTGAATTCAACAATGAAACATTACAAAGAGATCTGATTAGGAAAAGCATAACGAACACCAAACACCAAAACATTGCCAAAATATTCGATTCGCATCCACTTTAAAACTTTATTTTTCAAACCATGCTGAACGCGCTCAGAAAATTTGGGTTGTAGAAGAAGTTCTTGCGTTTCACACCCGTGGATTGTACTTCGGTATTATTGCACTTGATGTTTGATGGCTCTGAAACTGCCAAAAAATTTCCTGTGCTTGTAAACAGACAGAAGCCATCATCTCCGGAGTATTTTCACCACACTTATCGCCCTAGAAATATAGGGTTGGGGAAAAAGAAATGTCGTATTTCTGATCGAAATTTGACGCTTTATTTAACATACTTAAAATCATCCAATTTAAGTCAAATATGCGCCGTTTTGTTCCCGAACTTATTGCCATTTAGAAGGCAACTTCAACGGATTAGTAAACTTATTCTTTTTAGCCAAAATGTCCTTATCCGGATGTAATACGACACCAAATCATATAGCTAATTTTGCAGGTCGAGAATATGATTGACCATTTCTACGCATAACAACAGAAAAACCCATATTTTTTCGAACCTGTAAAAATGATCGGAAAACTAACATTAAAAGGCGATGTCACTGCGAAAGCAATCGTGGTTATCCAACGTGCACATCATTCTATCCAAGGGAAATATAAAAAAAAGTCAGTCTCGCACCATTTAGCGAACAGACAACGGTTCCACACCCTTTTCTTTATTAATCTAGGGCATTGATGAGACTAAAATAAAATCGTGGGGCATGTAATGAAATAACTAACTGTAGATAATGGAAATCTGACCCATTTTGGATTAGCTTTTTTCATAAATAACTATGTTCTAATAGTCAAGCCCTTTCATTTGATATAAATATTGATGCAGTTTCGAAAAAAAATATTGCACCATTTTGTGGTGGTGGCCATTTTGGATTTGCATTTTTCAAAAATAACTGTTTTTTTACTAGTCAATCCCTTTCGTTTGATACCCATATTGATGGGGTTCTGAGAAAATATGTAATCCACCATTTTGTGGTGGCGCCATCTTCGATTTATAATTTTCATCAATAATTGTATTCTACTAGTCAAGACCTTTCATTTGATACCCATATTGATAAGGTTTGGAAAAAATATATATGGCGCCATTTTGTGCTGGCGGCCATTTTGGATTTGATTTTTTCATAAATAATTGTGTTCTTCTAGTCAAGCCCTTTCGTTTGATACCCATACTGTGAGGGTTCTGAGAAAATGTATATACAGATGTTATAAATTTCTTATAAATGGATTAAAGCACTGGATTGGATAATTTTTTTCTCAGTATCATTTTATCAATATTTAAATATTTTGATTTTGCATGTTCTTTGCAACAATCGTGCCGCCAGCACTGCCTCTCGGTGCCGCCAGCACTGCCTCTCGGTGACATTCTGAATAACACGTGAGCTTCCAACACCGCGAAACCGGCAACTCACGCGAACACCACATCCATCAACCCGCTATTCCGCTGTTTGATTGCTCATTCTTGCTTTGGAAAACGCATGGGAACTCGTTTGCCGCGTTCGGGCGCGAGTGTGGCCGACAATTGTGTGAGCTCCACGCGAGAGATTGTGCGTCACAACGTTCGGACGAATTGTGCTCGTCAACTCGGGAGTCTAATTTAGTAAATAATTTAGACAAGCATCAGTTTCGAGCGGGGCGCTATTCCGTATCTCTGATGATCTGTCGCGGCTCAAGCCCCGACTAGACTCCGAGAGTGGAACAGCTGTTTTTCCCGTTCTTATTTTAAAAATTGTCTTTTCGCTCATCACCGTGTTGTTTCGTTTACCTTTCGTGATGTCATTGTGTGAAGGACACTATTACAAATGTTACAATTTAGCTGACATTTTCGTTTTTGCATTTGCATTGCATTTTCGATGTGTGAACCCAGAAAACTCTAATAGTCAGAAGGGAGAGAAGTAATTAATACTCAAATTATTTGACCTTTCAATTATGTCCCGACCCTGTAACGGGAAGCGTACATCGAAGTAACTGAGAGAGTGGATCGGATCCCTGAATTAAAAAGTAACCCGAGGTGCTCCATGCTGCCCATTAATAATGCATGACTAGCGACAAGACAAGCACGTGGTCGGTCGGCCCATGAGTGGTGGAACCAGAACGGATAGCACACACACAAGCACAAACCACTTATCAGTAGTTTGTTGCGAACCGCTTTTATTGTGTTATGTTTTCAACCGGTCGAGACCGGCCGTGTGCATGTTTTACCAATTTCTACTATTTTGGTTCCACTTCAAGAGTACCACTTAACATGGCATTAGCATGGCACCACCAATACCACCAAGTGAGGCGGGGTGGAGGAGATAGATCATTGAGGAACGATAACAGTCGAACAGCCAGCCATGTGTGTTTGCTTTGATTACAAATCTAAATTGAATTGCGCCCGGCGACAGCGATTGATCACTGTCCGCGCGATTAGGATCACCCGAGAGGGCAAACCGGTATCGATTGTTTCTATAAATGTATACAAAGAGGAGCCTTTCTTCGATTCAGGAAATGAATGTGAAGGAAAAAAGACAATGCGATGAAAAGAAATTTAATACACTTTTTCATGTGATTGTATAAATTTAATCACTGCTCGTTGGGATGTTCGAACAATTAATGCATTAATTGTTTACGTAAATAGTTTTACGTGAGCTCGTGTTTCACATTCAATGCATTCTGTTCAATCACTGGACAAGGACTGATTGAAAGACTGTTTTTTAGAGATTACATTGTTTATAAACCTCATCTTCATCATTTTCATAATCTCACCAACTGATTCACCAAGCGCCATTCAAAATGGTTGCAATTATGCAGTGGTACACAGCTCAGCTCTTTTCGAAAGTGTATTATTATAAGTTGAATAAACAATTCGACGGATTCCGTTTTATGTTTGAAAAACCATTTTGAGCTTCTCCGCGATTTTGTTGTAACACACTAAAAATTTATTAATGAGCCGAATCAAGAAAAAAATTCAGAGTATGGTTAGTGATACAGGACGAACTCGTTTATAAACAGTCTCCTATTTATATTCACTGTATAAAGTTCAATCCATTTTTATTTAGATTGTTTTATCTCCTCTATTCACAGCCATCTCATACCAAACCGATGTATTGGTTTTCAGATTCTCGTGAAAATCGGCGGTTTTGTTCCTTATCGCAAAATCGTGTTTTTTTTCTATTTTTCTATTAGGGTGCCCATTTATGGTGGTCCAAAAAATAAAATCATAACTTTTTAACTACTAAATCAATTCAGATGATTCGAATGAAAGCGAAGAATATTCACATCGATGGATTCTGAATTTTGCACGGAAGGTTTGTCCTGATTCCGCTCCTGTGCAAAAAATTGTTCGAGATATACCACAAGATAGGTGCGATCTTGATTCCGAGTTTTCGATGGTAGAATTCTCTCTTGCTCTCCTTTCTTGTAACAATTCGGCTCCAGGAACGGATAGAATTAAGTTCAACTTGTTGAAAACCCTCCCTGATGTGGCGAAACATCGCTTGTTGAACTTATTCAATCGGTTTCTGGAACATAATATTATTCCAGATGATTGGAGAAAAGTACGAGTTATAGCTATTCAAAAACCCGGAAAACCCGGGTCCGACTTCAATTCGTACCGCCCAATAGCAATGCTGTCTTGTATACGGAAATTGTTGGAGAAAATGATCTTGTTTCGCCTTGATCGATGGGTTGAAACGAATGGCCTACTCTCAGATACACAATATGGGTTCCGCAGGGGCAAGGGGACGAATGATTGTCTTGCGTTGCTTTCTTCAGAAATTCAATTGGCTTACGCCGAAAAAAAACAAATGGCTTCAGTATTCTTGGACATAAAGGGGGCCTTTGATTCTGTTTCAATAGAGGTTTTGTCAGACAAATTACACTCTCGGGGTCTACCGCCTCTATTGAATAATATGTTATATAACTTGCTTTGTGAGAAACATTTGAATTTTTCTCACGGAGATTCGGCAGTGAGTCGGGTCTCTTACATGGGCCTCCCTCAGGGCTCCTTTTTTTTCTGTATTATAGTGACTTTCAACGCTTCTGGCTGGTTCGTCACTTTTACCTTCCATTTTGGAAGAATGTCGGGAGTGAGAATTGAACTCGTGATCTTGAGCGTGAGAAGTATGGATGTTACCTCCACGCCAGATCCGCTCCACCTCAGGGCTCCTGTTTAAGCCCTTCTGTACAACTTCTATGTAAGCGACATTGACAATTGCCTTACACAAAATTGCAGCTTAAGACAACTTGCAGATGACGGAGTAGTGTCTGTCGTAGGATCAAAAAAATCCGACCTGCAAGAACCCTTACAAGATACTTTGAACAATTTTTCAACCTGGGCCATTGGGCTAGGAATCGAATTCTCTCCGGAGAAAACAGAGATGGTGGTTTTTTCTAGGAAGCATAGTCCAGCAAAACCAAAGCTTCAACTTTTGGGTAAACCGATCACTCATGCTATGTCATTCATGTATCTTGGGGTATGGTTCGACTCCAAATGTACTTGGGGGCCCATATTAGGTATCTGGGTAAAAAATGCCAACAAAGAATAAACTTTCTCCGTACAATTACCGGCACCTGGTGGGGAGCTCATCCCGAAGATCTTATAATGATGTATCGAACAAACTATTCTCTCAGTGATGGAGTATGGCAGTTTCTGTTTTCAATCAACTGCCAAAACACACCTCATTAAACTCGAACGAATTCAGTATCATTGTCTCCGTATTGCGTTGGGATGTATGCCCTCAACGCATACCATGAGTCTCGAGGTTTTGGCAGGCGTACTCCCACTAAAAGATCACTTCAATTTATTATCTATTCGGTTCCTCATCCGGTGTAAGGTTATGAACCCATTGGTGATCGGAAATTTTGAGCAGCTGATCGAGCTAAATTTTCATTCTAGATTCATGAGTTCATATAATGAATTCATCTCCATGCAGGTTGATCCTTCTTCGTATATTCCCAACCGTGTTTGTTTTCATGACTACATCAGTTCCTCTGTACATTTTGATCTGTCCATGAAGCAGGATATCCATGGAATTTCAGATTATCATCGATCGGGGATCGTTCCTACGATTTTCGAAGCAAAGTATGGGCGTGTCAATTGTGATAACATGTACTTTACTGATGGGTCCTCTATGAATGAGTCCACAGGATTTGGAGTGTTCAACGAAATTTTAAGCACCTCCCACAGTCTTCAGAATCCTTGCTCAGTGTATATTGCTGAATTGGCAGCAATACATTGGGCGTTGGACAGCGTCGCCTCACGACCTGTTGAACACTATTACATTGTAACGGATAGTCCTAGCTCTGTCGAAGCTATCCATTCAGTGAGGCCGGAAAAGCACTCGCCGTACTTCCTTGAGAGAATACGAGAAATTTTGAGTGCTTTATCCAGACGCTGTTATGTCATTACCTTTGTCTGGGTCCCTTCACATTGCTCCATTTCGGGTAATGAGAGGGCTGACTCATTAGCAAAGGTAGGTGCAATTGAAGGCGATATTTTATAATTTTATTCTTTAGTCCGTAAAAATACCATCGCTAACTGGCAGCGCAAGTGGAACGAAGATGAATTGGGTCGGTGGTTCCACTCAATTATCCCTAAGGTTAGCCTCAAACCATGGTTCAAAAGTCTGGACTTGGATCGGGGCTTTATTTGGACCTTCTCCCGACTCATGTCCAATCACTGTTCTTTAGATGCGCTACTTTTTCGTTTCAAGCTTGCCAACAGCAATCTCTGCGTTTGTGGTCATGGTTACCACGACATAGAACACGTTGTTTGGTCGTGTGAGCTATATTTTGTCGCCAGATCGAATTTAGAAAACTCCCTTCGGGCCCGAGGAAGGCAGCCCGATGTGCCGGTGAGAGATGTGTTGGCTCGGTTAGACTTTGACTACATGTCCCATATATATGTTTTCCTTAAAGATATCGATCTTCGAGTGTGATTGTTCTTACATCCTTTTCCCCCTATTTTTCCCTCCTTTTCGTCCTTCGCGAGCTATCGGTCCCCTACTTACTAACATTAGAATAAGTTAATATGTTATTACATATTAGATGTGCGGATAGTTTTAAGAATTCAGTCTGATGTGTGAGTATGAATATGAAAGTGAGTGTGAATGAGTGAGAACATTGTTGCAATCTCCTTACATCCCATCCTTTTCCTAAGGAAAATGTGTCACCCTTCTAAACTTGAGTCGACCGCGAGTACTCGGTTTCCTATTTTATTAACCGTAGAATTAAGAAAATATGTTAATAGTAAAAACATAGTTAAGAGTTTGGCTTCTTTAAACCTATGTAACTGAGCCTGTAAAAATAAACGAACTAACAAAAAAAAAATTCAGATGATCGTCATATCTAGCTTTCTTTATTACAGCGTGGACTCGATTATATACAGTTTTTGATTTCTTTTCACTGTATTTAATCAAATCCTGTATATAATCGAACAAAAAAAAATTTCCTTTATTTGTTTTTTTTGCATGTATTTTTGGTTTTTTGAAAATAAAAGGGGAATTTGATTTTTGATTCATCCCCTTAAAGTAAAAAAACACCTTTCTCATAGAAAAAAAAATTAATTTATCCAGATTTTCTCAAGAGATTTTTTTTTTTTTTTTTTTTTATCTTCGCTTATTTTTCGTCGGCCTATTTCCGCCACTTTAGTGCCAATCACCGACATCAGGGAGGCGACTCCACCTGTTCCTACCTATCAGACTCAACAACTCATGAGCCGGGCCAACTTCTTTTACTTCCGCTCCGAAGGAAGACGTAACCAGAGATTTTTCGCCTCAGAAAATCCCAACGACGCCAGCTGGGATTGAACCCAGGCCGATCGGATTGTGAGGCTGTTACGCTAACCATACAACCACTGGCGCCGTCATCTCAAGAGATGATAGATGATCATATTTGATGAAAAAATGATTCTACGCATATGTTCGAATTTCAACAATGACAGAGTTATAGAACTTTTTTTTTGTTTTGGACTCTGTTGCCTAAAACTGGCTTTACATTAAAAAGTACCGTACGGAAGACGATTCTGATACTTTCATTTGAAAGATGAGATAATTTAGTACAGGATATAGTAGTGGAACAACTAAATTAGTGGATTTTAATAACATTCTGGAAGTGAAACACTTAAAAGTTAATAATTTTTTATGTGTTATTATTAATTTTATACTAAAAATGTATATTAAACTAGATTGTTTCAATCAATTAAATTGAAGTTCTTTAACACTCCTATACTCCTATATTATATTGGTCTGACAGACCAATAATCAATAATTCGTTCATTTCTCAGAAAATATCAACACTACGACTTTGCGATTCTCTCTAGCTTCGTTATTCGTCGTTCGTCATCGTCTAGCGTATCACATGTGTTGGTACAAAGAGGACATGTGCCACTTTTTTAATACATTCGGTCTGACACACCGACGCGAGTATAGGAGTAACTTTTTTGGACAAGTGCCTTTTTTCATACTCTAGAATATTGTTGAATGAAATGTATAAATTAATGTTAGTGGCGTGGAATATTTATTGAATATAATGCATAAGATCATTACCGGACTATTCTTATTTGATATCAGTCCCTTTTGTAACTGGATTGAACGGATCCATATATTAACTATTCGTCGATATATTCGTCGTTAGATTCATACGTTCAAAAGCAAAATATAAATGTTTGACTTTCGTATAGTTACGCGCTAAATATAATGGTCATACATATACACACTTGTGAAAGCATTTCACTTGTGGAAGAATTGTAAACAGTAAATTATCAACTAATCGGTAGCTTATGGTAATTTTTAACAGTTACAGTTTCGGGGATATTTTTTACTATGGACAATATCGACAAGAAAACAAGAAAAAGGAAAGTAAGTTCCTAGAAATCCTTTTATATCATCTTTTTATGCCCCATCTAAAAAAAGGCATTAGTTCTTAGTTTACCAAGAAACAGAGACAAAGAATATTAGAAATATGCAAGCTTTATATTCCAGAACATTTATCATCTGGTAATTATCTAGAAGGTCGCTACACATTCTTCTCTTCGATAAAAGACCCGAAAAACACGCAACAACTGCATGAAATGTGAAAAATATGTTTGTTTCGAGCATGCACTTATGCTATGTTCTGATTCTCAATCCAATGAAACCACAATCGATTAATACCTTTTTATGTTATTTTATAGCTCTTTATACTTCCATGAATTATATTCAGTTGCATACTTTTAATCAATAACAGTGAAAACTTCGAATTTCGTTACTTGTGTTGGAGTATCAAAAATTACTCTATTTTGAGAAGGCTGAATTAGATGACTATTAAAACATAATAAAGACGAAGAAAGCATATTTTTTGGAGTTTTTTCATTCAATCATACCCTCTTCTTCAAGTGAATGCCGATAAAGCCTGAAAAATACACAATGACAACATTACAGAGTAGTTTTTCTGTCTGTGACACCGTACGCGAGTATACGTGTTACGATTTTGCACGCGAGTACAGGAGGGTTAACCGCTCTACAATTTGTTCTTTGACGCACAACTTCTATCTTTCTTAATCTGGCTGCAATATCGATATAAACAAATCCTGGTGAAAATTCAAGCAAAATTTTCAAAAATCACGATTTTCACCCCACTGTACATGTAATAGCCACTTAAACTTCACCTTAACGTTGAAAAGTTACATTTCTTCATGAAATAAGCCATATTCGAAATATAAAAAAAAAAATTTTTTTTCCAAACTGTATATAATCGAGTCCAAAATTGTGTATAATCGAATCACATATAATCGAGTCTGTATATAATCGAGTCGGACCTGTATTACATTTGAAGAAAAAAAAATCGAATTTTGTTGCGTAATTATTGATCGTATTTGTTATTTTATAGTTTGCATGGTTTCCGGACCAAAGGCGCTATATTTGTTTATATTTTTTTTCTTGAAAGCTGAGGTTTTTGTTACACAACATAGCCAACAATCAGAGAGGTGTTTTTTCGTGTCTGAGTTAGTTTGAGTTTGAGTTCACAGTAAATCAATGGTTGGAGAAATCATGTTTCCTCCTTTTTCCAAAAATTTGTTTTTAATTCATAACTTTAGAACTACTGAACCGATTCAGATAATCGACATATCAAATTGGAGCTAATGATTCTTCGTTGAAAGAATGTTGACTAGCGAAAAAAATCGGGTTTTTTTTCGTATTTGTTTTTTTTTCTAATTTACATGGTTTCCGGACCAAGGGCACTATATTTTTTTCAATATACTTTCTTCTTTTCTTTTCTTTTCTTTTCTTTTTTGCATAACATATCCAAAAATCTGAGAGGTGTTTTTTTGAAAAAAATATAACTTATCCTAATTTTGTTTAAAGTCATGATAGCGATATAGTGTATTCAACAAAGTTTTAGACCTTATTAAAAATTAAACTTTTGTCGAACACATCAACTTTCTATCTTTTATAGTTTTTGTATGAAGACTTCTGAAAAAAGTAATGTTTTGCTCGAAACATTTTTGTGTGTAAATTCTCACGTTTGACATGTTTCTAAATAGAGAAAAGTTAGCGAGGCATGTAAATTGCGATAATTTATACATAAAAATGTTACGAATTAAACATTAATAGTATTTTTTCAAAGAAAAAAAGTTAAAAAGTTGTTGTTGGAAAAACTTTTCCATGTAAATGTGCCCATCGTCCGATGTATGGAAAACTTGTTGGAAATTTTGAGGGGTATTTATATCTATTTTTTTCAGAATTTTTAAAGCATATGTTTTCAAGAAAAAATGAATTTTAATTTTCAAAATATTTTTTTTCAATTAAATTTTTTCCAAAATCTTCTTTGAAATTTTTTAATGAAAACCTAAGTAATTTCCTACATTTCATTTTCTGGCCAACTTTTTGTAGATCTCGTAGTTTTTAAATTAAGATTTTTCTAGAAAAAAGTTGAAAAAACTCGAAATTTAAAAAAAATAAAAAAATCTATCAGACCTACAAAATTTTAGTCAAAGAATGGATTGTAGGAAAGCTCCTAAGAGATTTTGGATAAATTTATTTATTTTTTTTTTTCATGTGAAAAGGGTGTCTTCTGTCTTTAAGGGGATAAATCAAAAATTAAATTCTCCTTTTATATTCAAAAAACGAAAAATATACGCATAAAAAACGATTAATTTTTTTTTCAACTCGATTATATACAGGATTTCATTATATACAGTGAAAATTAATCCGAGATTATATAATCAAGTCCGCCCTGCATATCGATCATCTGAATCAGTCCAGTAGTTCAAATGTTATGAATTTTTGGAAGAAGTCATTCCTGGAAAAAAGGGAAAAACATTTTTCGGACCATCGGTAAACTTTGAAGAATCCTGACTCAAAAACGAAAAAAGCCTCTCTGATTATATGATGTGTTATGGAAAAAACACGTTTTGTTAAAAAAGCTTCAGCTTTCAAGAAAAAATATAAAAAATATATAGCTTAAATCTTGTAAACTACAAAAACCACATACAATCAATAAATACGAAACCAGAATCCTGTTTTTATTCGCAGTTGAATATTTTTTTTAAAGAAAACTAGCTCCATGGCTTCAATTTGATATGTCGATCATCTCAATCGGTCCAGTATTTCAAAAGTTATGTTTTAAATTTTTTTTTAGAAAAAAAATATAGTAGATTGTGTTGTGACACGACCGCATTGTTGACGTAGAACTACACTGTAGATTAATTTAAGTCGCTTGTTTATAACTGTGGACATTTGTTTATAATGCTACGAAAATTTTAAAATCACCATTCTACCAGTTTGATCGCCCTGAAATGCTTTTTTTTATTGAGAATTATTTGACGATAATTGTTCGATGAGTCATTCTTGCGCTCGCAGAACAATACATGCTTGAGATAAGTGCAGCTGTCATCCTTAGTGGAGAAAGTTTTGCTACTGGCAAGCGAAGCCAAATTACATACAAAATTCCAGAACGACATCTACTTTTTGGTGACTAAATAAACGAAATAAATTCTATCTGTTAATATCAAAAACATCGAAAAGAGTTACACTGCTTCATTATGATCAAGATTAGCGCAAACGCAATCCTAGTTGAAAGCAGCTTTGCGACTGGCACGCGAGCCCAAATAAATTAATAACTTAATATAACTTATTGAATAACTCCAAATATTTTTTTGGTGCACAACGTTAACATCTGCTTCACCATAGCGTCAGTTCAATGCATTGATAACAGAACACAAATAATTTTTACTACTTGGAAAAAGGCTGGATATTTGCCTCAGCAGAGATTCATTACCAATACACTAACGTAAATATTTCACTCTCGCTATCTCCCCTCCTTGTTTATATCTTTCTGTTAATTCTGCCAGTTTAGATTAGCTTAGCTGTCATCCTTTGTGGTGAGAGTTTTCCCAACGTCATGCGAAACCAAACCACTGACAAAATTCCAGAACATTTATTTTCATGGTGAGCTGACGATAGCCTAGCTTGATGATTCCCACACAATTGTGTAGCTCAGAACCCTAATGCAATGGCGTCTGTTTGATGCAATGATTGCAGTGCCAAAACATCAGCGAGTAAGTAATTTGGTCGCGTCCACAGCTCAATCCGAAACTAAGACATGTGATGACAAAAAACAAGGAAGAACAAGCGATACTCATTGCTTTGAATACAGAACGATACTGAAAGTTTGCCTTCCTTCCTTGCTTGAGACCAGGGATGCCAAACTTCTTGATTTTTCAGGATTTCCCAGACTTTTTGGCACGCTCCCTGATATCCTGACGAACACTCAATTTATCCTGATTTTTCTGAAATGGTCCTGATTTTTCTTGATTTTTGTACTCTTTACATTATTCATAATAAATATACTGGTTTTCATGCCAAAGTTTTCTGGCATGAAAACTTTGGCACGGTTCGCACTTGTTAAGTTAAATTCTCTAGACACAAAGCTGTACATAACTTTTTTTATCTCTACCCTCAATTGTTTTGTGGATTTTCAAAAGTGTGCTAGAAAATTTCATGAAGCCAGATTGTCTGACGAATTTATGAAATTAGAAGATTAAGTTTGAGGAACAACATTGCTTTATTGAGGATAATGTGTATGTAGATGTATCCCCATAGTTATTAATGTAGGAATACGTTTCAGAGTGTTCAAGATTATTCAAGAGAAAGTTTTTGAATCCACAGACAAAATAAAAAGATTTTATATGCAATTTGCTGTTCTGATTCAAAGTAGAATCAACTTTAATGATGAGACTATGGTAAATATATCTATAACTGTATTAAATATCATAAAAATTGGGAAAAATTCAACAAGTCTTCCACTGCTGATATGCTTTCTTCATTTGTTGAGGAAAGATTTATCCCAATGCATGAATGATGAATTCAGTGAAAATTTGAATCTTGGTTTCTCTGCAATTGACTAAAGTGATGCTGCAGGGTTTTTTGGAAAAAAATTAAAACGATCAAAAGTTCAGGCGAAACACAAGCATTTCCGCTTGGCGAGGATTTATACCATGCTTATTTATTCTTTTACATATTCGGTCTTCGCCCGATGAAAGATATACTCTGTTTTTGGTGGGATTTGGAATGGATTCTGTATAATGAGCTACTACCAAGCAACATGTTTTATGGTTGGTTCGCAGCAGTTTTCGACGAGGAATCAAACATGTTCTGGAAGGATAGAATATTTAAACTGTGTGAAAGAATGCGAAAGATTGTGAAACAGAACTATGGATATAAAATTAATTGATAATGCTTTGATTAAAAATAATGTTATTGTTTTCCCAAAAATCGACATTAACTTTTTGGACAACCCAATATGAGCTATCCTGATTTATCCTGATTTTTATTTTCATTCTTCCTGATTTTTTAAAATTATAGTTGGCAACTCTGCTTGAGATTTTAAACTTCTTAAGTTCATTCGTCTCTAACCTTCAAAAAGGCCCTTGGAACACTTTACTTTATCCATCATATTACTCTTCCACCCCCATCGCCTTGAGAAAGGTATTTGATTCCTCGCCGTCCAGCTCGCCCAGCAACGATGTTGTTCAGTCGATTTCCTCACGAAGAATGAAAGTTCGCCTCAGCGAAATCCACTGTTTATACTCTAGGCAAATATTCCCCTTCGTTCTTCTTCTTTTCCTTTGTTCACGGAGACTTTACATCTTACGATTACCCCTTCGTTGCTCGTCGATAAGTTGCTCGTTATTGGCAGCTCTGTTCGGGAAAGCACACAAATGGACAGAACAAATGTATGGGTAATTGGAAACGCTTAAAGTTTCCATGAATTTTAACCATTTACAAACCAGGGGATTCTAATGTCTAGCATTTCAAACAAATCTTAGGGAATTTCCGATTCGTTTGGTATGTAAATCGTATGTAAACCAGAATCCGTTCACGGCAAAAATAGTTTTTGACGTTAACTTCATTTCATAAAAACGTGACCTGTTTTTTGATTTGGCACCCTTCCTGAAAAACGTAATTCTACGTCAAAAATCACTTTCGGAAAAAAGAGGAAAAAGTTAATTTTTCAGACCTACCTAAAAGGTAAAATGGTCACCCTAATGAAAAAATAAAAACATACCGTTCTGATGTTTTGCGATAAAGAACAAAATAATCCCTTCCTACGAAAATCTGAGAACCACTATATCGGTTTGACGTGGAATGGCTGAGTTAGTTTCATAAAATATATTATTATATTCATTTTCATTGTAATGAATTGTTATGAAGTGCCCAAATCGCAAAACCCCCCTTAAATCTATTAGGAAATGACTGGGCAATAATTATTAGTACAAGGGGCAGCTTTTATTTTCGATTTCGATGAATCGGAACGCGCTATTTTCGTTCGGTAACGGTTGGAATTTTTGAATTGTTCGATAGTTACATTATTTTATTCAATGTAAAACATTGTTATGGAGTGCCGAAATCGATTGACGCAAAAATCTCTTCAGAGTATCGTGAAATGACTGAGAAATAAACGTTTGAAATTGGACATTTTTCACGATGAGATTGCGTTACGAGACGTTTGTGTTGTATGTGAATTACCTTAATTTTCACTAAGCGTGACAAAGAAATAAATGGCGAACTAATACATCAATGGAGGTGCAGATGGCGATGTACTATATTTGTTTTATAAATTCAGGCGCTTCAATGGTCTACAACATAAATAAAATAACAGGTATATCACTTCCTACTTTGTTCATGTAGGGGTAGGCAAAGGAAGAAAGCAAAAACGTTTTTTGAGACCATCAATTGAATGCTAGAGTATTTGAAGTATAAACAACATTCCATACAAAAGTTCAGAGTTGAGAACATCTGTTTTATTCGAAAAAATATGACAATCAATTTAAATATATATTTAATACTAGCTGACCCGGCAAACTTCGTCCGGCCCAAAATTTGTTTTGTGTTATCAATACCTTCAAACATTCATGTTTTCTTCCTATGAGTTCATGGTTCAAGTTCATGGGTCCAATCGCAGAACTGTTCATTGATTGATCTTCCGTTGAATTTACTTTTTTACTATAAAATTCCTATTATTTCTAACAAAACTCATCATTATAATATCAGATTATTTTCAGACACAATTCTCGTTCAAGATTTTTCAACCACATGTAAATAACATGTTTCTCCGTTACATGGAATCAATGTTTTATACAGAAAATATGATAGAATGAAGACAGCCCTAAATCAGACAATTCCTTCCACGAGTTCTGCTCTTATCAACACATCTGGCGATCCTTTTTTTGTTGGTATAGATAGAAGAAGATATAGGAGTGCGTTTCATCACATTTCGCTAGCGCAAACATCAAATGGACTAACAGCACTTGTCACTATGTAATTGTAGAACATATGGGAATTTAATTTTCCGAATTTTCCCTTTTTCCTTCAGAGTTTTCCGAAAAATTTCAATTGACATGTTTGGTTGGAATATTTTTGGTTGAAATATGTGTAATATTTTTATGCGACCCCCTCTCCACTCCAGAGGAGGAAGGGGTGTCATACCATTATAGAAACATTTATCATACCCAAAAACCCTCACATCCCAAATTGTGCTTGATTAGCTTTCGAGTTATGCAGAAATTTGTGTTTCATTTGAATGGCAGCCCCCCCTTAGAGAGGGGTGTAGAGAGTCTAACTACCATAGAAATATTTATTGCACTCTTAACTCTCAATATGCCTTATTTGGTTTCATTTGCTTGATTAAGTTGCGAGTAATGCAGAAATTTGTGTTTCATTTGTATGGCAGGCCCCCCTTAGAGAAGGGGGAGGAGTGTCTCACCACCATAGAAACTTTCATTGCACTCCAAAACACATGCCAAATTTGGTTCCGTTTGCTTGATTAATTCTCGAATAATGCAGAAATTTGTGTTTCATTTGTATGGCAGCCCACCTTTAGAGAGAGGGGTGGAGAGTCTAACCATCATATAAACATTTATTACACCTTAAAACCTCCATATGCTTAATTTGGTTCGATTTGCTTGAATAATTCTTGAGTAATGCAGAAATTTGTGTTTCATTTGTATGGCAGCCCCCCCTTAGAGAAGGAGGTGGCGAGTCTAACTACCATAGAAATATTTATTGCACCCTGAAACCTCAATATGCCCAATTTGGTTTCATTTGCTTGAATAATTCTCGAGTAATGCAGAATTTTGTGTTTCATTCGTATGACAGAACTCCCCCCCCCCCCCTCTTAGAGGGGGGGAGGTGTCTCAAATTATCACGAAAACCTTCCCCGGGCCCAAAAACCCCTACATAGCAGTTTTCATGTTGATCGGTTCAGTAGTTTCCGAGTCCATAAAAATCAGACAGACAGACAGACAGACAGAAATCCATTTTTATATATATAGATTACATCGATCTAATATATAATGACATCTAGCTAATTGGATAGACCTGTAATGCGACATGAATAATTAGACATTTTTGTAAACATCGAGTTTGGGACCCAAATTATGGCCCCATATTGAGGGTTGACACTGTATCACTGTCATCGCGAATGTCCAATTACAGGTCACAATCGTCTCTTATGCGACACTGAGGGGTGCCTCGGTATATCGGATAGGTTTAACTTACTGTTTGTATCATAGAAGAAAGTGTTTCTTTCTGCAATTCTGAGCAAAGGCCCCAGTGCATTAAGCTCCTCACTGAATTCCTTCCACTGAAGCAACCCTAATTCCTCCATATTTGTATGTAGAGATGCTTGGAGAGTACCTCTCCAAACCATTATTCATATTTCATTAAAGCACTCTTGTGCTTTGTCGTCAAGATCCAAAAGTGCATCACCCTTGTCGAAAATTGAACACTTCTCTAATCACATTTTCGTTCAACTTATGTTGTTACCGAGTCTACATTTTTGACGTAGGACTACGTCTTTCATTTCTATACCGGGGTGTGAAATCAAAGTTTCGAAACCGAAAACGTTACGCCGGAGACCGAGATTTTGAGCGTTAATAGCTCCTGAACAACTGAACGAAATGGTATGATAAACACTTCATTCGAAAGATAAAATGTCTACGCGTTATATACTTGTTACTTTTTGATCCAAAAACTTGTTTCAATAGCCTTAAAATTGTTCTCGAAACAGGCTATTGAAATCAACAATCGGTATAAAATCCACTCAGTTCGAATTGAACAGCGATTGGAGCATGTTATCGCTGTTGTGGTGAAGCTCTTCGTTTATCATGAAAGCGCGGATGAACAGTGTCACCAAGAGCCTGTTTGTGCACCTTAGGCCAGAAGGGAATCCATCAGGAGGAGAGTGATGCCACAAACGGTTCCCCGGGAAGACATCGCTACACACACATACACGCGCGGAATTCTTTCCATTTGGATGCCATTCAGGATCGAGAAAGTTCCAGAAAGGTCTAATCATTTCTGGAAAATAATCTGCCAGTTCCTCTGGGAATTTAAAAATACATTCATGTGAAAGAGTTTATTTTAATGTTTTCTAATCATGTAACACAGCGATCAAATTTATTTGATTTTGTAATTTTTCAACCAAGTGTAATTAGCAGGAAAGCTTCTGAAGATTATTCTTCCGCATCAGTAGGATATTTCCGTATCCAATATTGTATGCGCACGCAATCGATTATTGCTCAGTCGCCGAAAGTTTCGAGCTCAGAGAGTTCATTCCCCTCTAGTTTGCCTTCCAAATTGCCATCGTAAACCCCATCTTCTCTCGATTCAATCACACACAAAAATCATACTTAAGCGATATTCTGGTGGTGAGACGCATTCATTTTTCGTGAGGACATCGACGAGACAACATCGTTGCCTAACGTGCTGGAGGAGACACATACACGCGCAGAATTCTTTCCGTTTGGATGCCATTCAGCATCGAGAAATTTCCGGAAAAATCTAATCATTGCTGGAAAACAATCAGCCAGTTCCTCTTAGAATTTAAAAATACATTCATGTGAAAGAGTTTATTTGAATGTTTTCTATCCATGTAACACTGTGACCAAATATTTTTCAATCAAGTACTATTAACAGGTGGTTATCGAGTTAGTATTAACCACTGGTGGGCTTCCAGTATCGAGGAAAATGTGGAAATATATAATCGTTGCTGGAAAATAATCTGCCAGTTCCCCTTGGAATTGAAAATTACATTCAAGCGAAAGAGTTTATTTTAATGTTTTCTATCCATAAAATATCCATATAATACATTTGGTTTTGTGATTTGTCAATCAAGTGCAGTTAGTAGGAAAGCTTCTGAAGATTATTCTTCAGAACAAGGTTTTTCGTATCCTATATTGGATGCATAAAACCTTGTGCCTCCAACGTAACGCTCTCGTTTTCGAAGTCCCCCAAATATTCATTTATTCATTCATTCAGAATGGATTTTGATTCAACTTCAAACAAATGATCTCTAAATCAACGATAGTCCTACGTCACCCTTGCGGTTGTACCATAGATATAACCCACTTCCTGTTTTTTGCACTGACATCAGTTTTGTTATTTTTGTGCGAGTGAAACAAATCTCAAGTTTCCACTCGGTTCGTGTCAGTTCAACACACACGGAACATTTTTTGATTACTCGGCGCATAATCATTTATCGACAGATATAGCAGGGTAACTCCAAGCGCCTCCCCAGAAATTTGAAGGTAGAAGAATTAGCTTGTAGAATTAATTTCGGAAAAATAAGAGAGTCGAGAGTTGCACGCTAACAGGATTGGTCGTGTTTTAGTTGTATGAAAGAAAGCCAAGACCGTTCAGGAAACGCTACACCACATTTCCTTAACCGGGATTCTATTTGAACTGCCTCCACGAAAGCCTCGAGCAATGTCTACGATCCGTTCAAACTGGTAGTGACTTGTTTTTTCTTCTTTCCACTCATTTCCAGCCACTGAAATATGCGCTGGAAGTAAATTCCGCATTGCAAATTTTAACATGATGGATATAAATGATACTGGATTGAACACTTACCTTGCATAGACTGTTCTGACAGCACCGGAAAACAAGTACTGATCAAAACAAACGAACGAATCAAAACATGCAACAAAAGCAACAATCAAACCAAAACAAACTGCTCGAAAAATTATGACAGTTGTACCGGTATCATTCACTCGTTCGATGCTATCAACTTTCTCGATTTCTATAATAGTAAAATAGAGCTAACGAGAAAAATTCTTATTGCCTCGATTTCTATAATAGGGCCCTATAAGTATCATGGAATGCACGATTGATTCGATGCTTACAAATGTTAATGTGCATTTACAGCAAATGTAGTAAATGTGAATATACAGTTAGTGAGTAAATGTAACATTTTGTCAAAAATAGAGTTCGGTTTAAGTGTCTGTGCTAAGCAGACACTTAAACCGAAAGCAGTTTTTTGGTCTTTTTTGGTAGTAAAAAATGTTTCAGTTAATAAAAATAAAGTGAACTGATTCTCGCTAAAATTCATCTCAGTGGAATTCGCTACAATTTTCTGGACAAGCTCCGAAAAATATTGAAGTTTCACTCGGCGAAGTTTTTCTGCATATTCGGGTCATGTTATTCGTTCGTTATGAGTGTTACGTGTGTGTAATGCAGAATGAAGACAGAAGCCCTAGTATTCAAAACTATTTCGCAGGGAAAATGCACAGGATAGAATAAAATTCATACACTAACGGTGAAATCGTGTTTGTGTATTGCCCTACATTTCAATTCGATTAGAAGTTTAGGTGGGCGTATTCACAACGGATATGTGCAATGCGATTTGCGAAGTGTTGTTATGACAACATCATCATTGATAACAAACTCAGGATAACATGCGAAAGTGCTCGTTTCTTGCTGAGTTTTAGCACGCAAGTATGTATTGTGTGATGCGGTGCTATATGCAGGTGTTGGTGTGCATCAATTCAGGGAAGAAGAATCAAATCTAGAGCAACATGTCAAAAGGGCCTATCTTCTTTGATCGATTCTCTTCATCTACATTCACTTTCATTAATAACTCAGAAGTAATAGCAATTCCTTATCTATTCGACGATAAGGAGTGTAAAATGGAATCTCGTTTATCAAACTGCATGACAAATTTGGAGCAAAATCTGTATGAAAGGCCGTGGTTATCGAAAGAGAAAGTAGACGAAGAGAATCGATCAAATAAGATAGGCCCTTGCATTTGCGACCCGGACATGTTTGACGCTGTCAAATGCTGTATATAAGTATATGGATGCCCTAAGGGTGGTTAGGGCAAATCAAATTCAGTAGTGTTGCCATTATTGCTTTGAATCTCAGGAGTGCCCAGACCTGAGTTTTTTAATGCCTTTGATAATTCAGTAATATATGTTACGTGTGTTTGTTTCATGGAAAAATCATAAATGATAAGAATATCTGGAAATACAGAAGTTCTCTAGATGACCTTGTTAGATCATCGAAAGATGTTTTTCACACACATTTATCCTTTTCATTATATTCGCTAGAGAACCACTCTATAGACGCGACCCTTCTGGCTTTCGGACGGTGAATATCATACTAACATTCCTTCCGTTCCCCTGGACTGTAAGGACGCGGCCGGCATCGTTATTGACTATTTAAAGCTCGATCCATCGAAACATGCACAAATTGAGAATGACTTGCTACTCCCAAGCGTCATTCGGTGTGTTCTTTGTGTAATTTCTCTGGTTCAGCTCAATTCACGGTTCAGGTTGTGCCAAAATCGTGCAAAAATTCTGGAAAAACCCAAGTAATCAGGAACATTAACGTCATTGCATGGGAGAATAATAGATTGGTGTTACGTAACGTAACGTCAATATTGTATGTGAATCGCACTTAGTTATTAAAAATAACATTGAGTCACATACCAGACTAATATATGAATCAAAGTGTAGGTGGCGATGTTCAATTTTTCTTATATACATTTAGGCGTTTCATCAACCTCAACGATCTCAAGCTACGAACCCCTTCGAATTCGATACTGTGATGATGCACTGAGCACAAAAATTTATCACTTGGGAATCATATCGACCGATTGCTGTTCTTTTCAATCCGTTCTTTTGTCGTGTTTGCGATTTTATAATTTTCCGTCTTGTGCGGGATTCTAGTTTGACATTTTACACTTATGATCATCAATTTTTTTCTTGGCAGACGTCGAAATTGGCTTACCCCATATTTATATGGTAAAGAACTGATTTATTGGGAGTTGCTCTCCATCTACATAGTGAGAAAAATAAGGTTTCAACGAGCACGTTTTCAGGAGTGTTCTGTGTCAACACTGCTTGCTCTCCAAAAAAAGTTGTTCCTGTTAATGAAAGGCCTTCTTTTATAAGTAAAAAAAAATACTGCGAACAAACTCGATTTCGAACCATAAATTATGCTTTTATTGTTTTCCTTTTTTCGTAATACTACTATTTCCAGCGGATTGGTAGGAGTAAACTGAACTTGAATGCGCTATTCAAGGCGAAATGTGTCAATTGTGTATTTTGTGGATGTTGTTGTGTGTGGCGCTTGTGTATGTTGTGGTAGCTATTCATAGTTATTTAATTCGATTCCATACGAGAGGTGATTAATTTAATGTTAAGGAAACGTTTAATAATAGTGAGAAGTCGATCTGCTTCGGTGCAGGCTCCGAATGTAGGATATACTAAGATCTCTGGTAGTTTATATAGATTAGTAATTGGTTGTGTGTTAAGTGGTTTTCGCCTTCTGTTTTCTGTATCATTACTTTAAACTCATTCTCGTTTTGTTTTATAGGGCAAACGCAAATTTGTACAACATCGCTTTTCACAGAAACTTATGTTCTCTCGTCGTCGTTCGATAAGTGTTATGAATTAGCAGATAAAATTACGCTGTTTTAATCTAGGAGAGGAAAAACAGAAACTATTAGAGATTCAATAAATTATCACAAGCATGTATAAAAATAGTTTCCCTACGGAACAACTAACGATAATAGAGTTTCCGCCTAAATTAATTGCAGTAAACGTATATTAGTCTGTTGGTGTTTTTTTCTTACAACTGTAGAAAATTTACACTAGTTTTTTTTTCTTTAGAAATAGTTCAGATATACGGGTTAATATAAATGCTCGTTAGTGTATCGGTTGCTACAGCTATGTCATTGTTTAAAAATCGATTACTAAAGCAAATTCTATTTTCTATTGCAACATCGTATGTCTATGTTTGATTTTGCTCTTGTATCTTTAAGCGTTTGTGTTCCGCTAGAGGGGGTAAAAAACCGTCGTTTTCTATCACAACGAGCGTCGTTACACCGATATCGTTTGTGTCTTTGCTGAGCCGCGTTTCTGATATCCAGTGTTATAGTGGTTTTACTTTGGTAAACATGCTTTATTGTGTGAGCTTTCACGTTGCTTTAGCCAGGACATATTAGTATACTAAATCGTTACCATCGTAGCTTTTTTAGATTTGTGCCAAATTCATACCATATGGATACCTTCCTACGATGGAGGGTCTGTATGAGAGTTTTAGTAAAAATGGACATTAGTATTTTAAAATATGTTGTATAAATGCAATATTTTACTGTTTTTCTCTTGTCGGCAATGTACAGAATGAATACAATGAGTCCGGAAATGTAAACAATAACCATTCATCGGTTTGGCTTCTATCGACATGATAGGAGAAAGGAACGAGCTCAACTTAAAATACTGTTTTCTCTTACCACCTTACCATCTCAATAAGTCTATCTCTCGAAATAATCTTCATCTCCGGTGAGTCTAAGTCTAGAGCAAATGGATCGAAACAAGGCGCTGGCGAGGAGGGGACTGCAACCGAAACGTCGTTTCGGTTTGCCTAGCTATCTTTGTTACACCCACAGCACCCGCGGGGAAACTCCGCTCTCGGCTTCGCCGTTGTGATGATGGATTTTGAGCTTTGGCGGCACTACCGGAGCCGAGTCCCAGCGCCGGTGGTTGATAAAGTGGTTGTGATGTTCGTATGACGAAGACTGTGTCACCCGGGTGGGTATTTCTGGTGCCTTGGAGGGAGAAGGTATTCCTAGCTTATCTAATAGTGGCTTACTGCTGCTGCTGGTTCCACTGTTGGCGACACTGGTCGATTGGGAAGCAGTGTTGATGGCGATCGTTGTAGCGTTAGTGGTTGAAACGACGGTATTCTCACGCAAATCGGACGATTCGTCGGACACAAATGAAACGGAGCCCGCAGAGGATGCAACCGAGGAATTGGATTCTGCCGAGCAGACGCCAGTAGTGGAGGACGCGGTGGATGATGATATCATTGTCGAGTTAATCAACGGTAGTCCAATTTCCTGGAAGGAATTCATCGAGCTGAACCCGCTCTCGTCTTCCGCCGAGCTGCCGATCATCATCTCCTTAATTCTATCGATGTTTGCACTGTGGCGGTGATTTATAAGATGACTACAATTGCTACTGCTGCTGCTACTACTGCTGTTGCCACTAGTCTGATGCTGGTGCGCTAGTGGATGGTGGAGCGTGTGATGCCCAAGAGGGGGTGGAGGCGATGGGCGATCGGTGTTGTCCTCATCCGTTTCCGTTTTGTTAGAAGAATTTGAATGCACCGAATCGTCCGTACTGCTCCTCAGAGACAAACGACTTCCTCGCATGTTTAGCTTTCGACTGAAAATGCCATTACTTCTTGTATTCACTCCCCCACCTCCGTACATTCCTCCCTCAACTCCGACGCCCGACGCCTGTAGATGATTGTGATGATGATGGTTATGGTGATTCTGATGGATGGCGCTTGCGCTAGGATTTCCACTACCGACGCCGGTGAGTGTCGAATTGCTCCCGGCAGCGGATGCAGCCGTCGAGGCTAGCAGCAGACTATCGAGCGCACTCGACGACTGGGACAACGTGGGCTCCTGGGTGTTGAGCAGATTCTGCACTGTCCGCAACAGACGGAACGCTTCATGGGCCAGCTTCTCCGGGGCAACTTCAGTGCTGGAAATTGGCAGAGTCTGGGTGCGTTTCGGTGAGCGGCGCCTAGAATGAACGAAAACAGATTTTGTTTTAACATCGAAAGAACTCGAAAGATTTGCTGCTTAAAATATTATTATTTTTATCTATAAGGGGGGTTGGAAGCTATAATGAGATTCATCAAGCACGCTGAATGAAAGATTATTTATATGTAGGTAGATCAGCTTTACTGATCCTGCGGCCTTTTTGGTCCTCATGGTAGCCCACCTGGTGTTGTTTTAAATCATTGTGTATGTAGAATAATCGCGAAAACTTATAAATAATTACCTATGTTTTGACGTAGGATTACGTCTTTCAGTAATGAGACCATCAGAAAACAGGGCACGTTTTATGAAATAGTTTAGAGAGAGGTAGGGGGGGGGGTTGGATGAGTATTATTTGTTTGATTTTTTTTGTTTTTATTTAAGAGATTTTCAGCCGTAGGCTGGTTCGTCTCTGTTTTGTTTGATTCTTAATACATAAGTTATACAATAATAGGTTATGGAGGGAGATATAGGACATTTTAAAATACTTTTTGCGTTACGTAATATAAGAGAAGTATATAGGACCTTGGGGCTTTGTCTGTCACTCAGCTTAGTATTCTTCGTGCGCTTCAACAGTACCTAATTAGGGGCTTATTATACCTTTCCAAAGCATCCGACCGTGCATTGCGTTCTCGAGTTATGCAGGAATTTGTGATTCATTTGTGTGGTAGCCTCCCTTGGAGAGGATGGAGGGGTCTCGAACTACCATAAAACATTTTTTACTTCCTTAAAACTCCACATGTCAAATTTGGAGGGATCACCAAACATGCCAAACATGGAACATGCCAAATTCTGAAGAACTTATAACCGAAAAACATAAAGAATTTGAACATGGTTGGGCAAAATTATCTATAGCTGGCGAAGTACACATATTTGCTACCGTGTATTTTCCACCCGAAAACGCAAATAAAAAATCGTATAAATTATTTTTATCAAACGGCAAATCGAATTACAGAAAAACTAGAGCCAGAAGTGAAACTGCATATCTATGGTGACTTCAATCAAAATAAAGTAGACTTTATTCCCGATAACGATAATGCATGCATTCTACTTCCAGTCGTCTCGGGGAAAATGAAACCCTTCATTATATATTTGACGAAATTGCACATCTCGGTCTTAATCAAATAAATCACGTAAAAAATTCCCAAAATTATTATTTAGACCTATTATTTACTAACATCACCGACGACTTTTGTGTGAATGAGTCCATGACTCCCCTTTGGAAAAATGAAAAATTTCACACAGCAATTGAATACTCAATCTTTGTACATAACAGACAATTGCCAATCGACTGGGAGTACGAAGAAGTACCGGAATACAACAAGACGAACTTTGGAGCAATCAAATGTAGCCTACAAGCCACAGAATGGCATACTTTATTAAACAGTGAACGAGATGTCAACTTATCCGTACATATTCTTCAAGAAATTCTGAATAACATAATATCAGAATTTGTGCCGAAGAAAAGAAGACGAAGAAATTCAACCAGCAAATATCCTATTTGGTATAACGCTCAAATGAGAAATATAAAGAATAGAAAACAAAAAGCACACAAAAAATAAAAAATAGACAAAAGTAATCAAAATTTGCTGGAATATCAGAATATTTCCAAAGAACTAAATTTTGCCATTAAAAGTGCACACGAAGAGTATAACAGAAACGTCGAAACAGAACTCAAATCATGTCCGAAGAAATTCTTTTTTTACGTAAAGTCTAAGCTTACTCTTTACAATGAAACTAAGAAACTCTTTACACTGACTTCAGTAAAGCATTTGACCGCATCGACATTCCATTACTTTCTTCTTCTTTCTTTGTTTTTAAGAGGCTTTAAACTTTGCAGTTCATTCACCTCTTTCCATTACTACTCTACAAATTGCAGGAAATTTGATTGGAACAAGGACGCTTAAACTGGCTGAATCCTTATCTAACAAATCGTGAAGAAATTGTTCATTTTCAAAATTCTCTCTCAAATCCAGTAAAAGTCACTTCGGGTGTCCCACAAGGCTCTCATTTTGGTCCTCTTCTTTTCATTCTGTACGTTAATGAGATCTCCTTCGTTCTCAAGCGTATAAATGTACTTGTGTATGCAGACGACATGACGCTTTTTGCGGAAATTGGTAATGAAAACGACATCGAAACATTCCAAAACGAAATACATGTATTCCTTGGTGTACTTGGTGTAATAAAAATCTACTAAAACTGAATGTAAAAAAATGCAACTCCATTACATTTAGCAGAAAAAAACATGTACCAAATATTGTAATACGTCTTAGAAATCAAAATGTAGAAAAGTGTGGAATAGTTTGAGATCTAGGCGTCGTCCTGGACTGTAAACTCGCATTCATAGAACACTACAACTCTGTAATCAATAAGGCAAATAGTGTGTTAAGCTTTGTCAAACGCTTCTCACATAACTTCCTGGACCCATACACAATCAAGCTTTTGTATATCACATACGTAAGGCCCATTCTGGAATACTGTAACATCGTTTGGAACCCGTATATGGTCGTACATGAAGAACGCATTGAGTCAGTCCAGAAACAGTTTCTCTTATTTGCACTCCGTAAGTTGAACTGGACCTCATTTCCACTTCCTTCATATGAAGCACGCTGCATGCTCATAAACATCCAAGCACTAAAGGAACGCCGTAAATTTGCAATGCTTTCTTTTGTTAATGGTCTAATTTCGCAACGAGTACAATCAGCTAAATTACTAGAAAAATTATTTCTATGTACCTGGGCGTCAACTAAAAACACGCAATTTGTTTCTAACCAAAACATCCAGAACAAATTATGCGAACAACGCTCCTATCAATCGCATGATGCGTATATACAATCAGCACTGCGAATTAATTGACACAACAATGAATAAAAAACAGCTAAAAAGAAACATGTACCGTAGGAATAATATTTAACTTAAGAAAACATTGTAACATTAGAATATAAGTATGTAGTCTACATTTGTTTGACGAAAATGAACAAATGAATAAGTTCTTGAGTTATGTAGAAATTTGTGTCTCAAGAATGTACCAGCATCGAAAATTGGTTCCGCTTGAGGCATCGGAGCAGCCGCCACACACACACTCACACATATATACGCGCGGAACTCGTTTCGTTTGGTTGTTATCCAACATCGACAAGAATCTGGAAAGATGTTATCGTTGCCGAAAAATGATCTACCAGTTCCCTTTGGAATAGAAAGTTACATTCAAGCAAAAGTGTTTATTTTAATGTTTTCTAACCATATAATATTGCGATCAAAAACATTTTGTTTTGTGTTTTTTCGGTCAAGTTCATCTAACAGGAAAGCTTCTGAAGATTATTCTTCCCCATCAGTAGAATATTTTCGTATCCAATATTGGATGCATAAAACCTTGTGCTTCCAACGTAACGCTCTCGTTTTCGGATTCCCAAAAATATTCATTTATTCATTCATTCATAATGGATTCAGATTCAACTTCAAACAAAGGATCACTGAATCAACGGTAGTCCTACGTCAACCTTGCGGTTATACCACAAATATAACCCACTTCCTGTTTTATCACCTTACGATCACCAAAATCAATTCATTACTTTTGTGAAACTACTTGTTAAAATCCATCACTTTTTACTTTGCGTTTTGTTTATCTTTGTCTCATATCAACTGGCTGTCAAACTCAGCTTCGATATCTTGTTCAAAGGAGTGAGTCTTGTTTAAAGGAGTACTTCCAAAATGGAAGGTAAAAGTGACGAACCAGCCAAAAGTGTTGAAGGTCACTACAATACAGAAACAATCGAGGGGTTGTATCCAAGACACGATCGCTTATGACGTAATACTACGCAAGCTTTTTTTTTTTAAATTTGTTGGTTTATCATTTCGGATATTATTTGCGAATACTTCGAAATTTCATAACTAACTCTTTAGTAAAATGTTCCGGGGTCCTGAAAAGGTTTAATGACTTGCGTGGTTTTGTAGAATCATTTCGAGAAGCAACGATTCTTTCTTGCCTTTGCGAGAACAATACACTAATTGGTCATATGTCACAATTTGTTTCTTTATATCAATGCACGTATTGCACTGATTATTTAACGAAAGGCATTTTCCGTGCATCGCCATTCAAAGAGCATCAAACACGCGTCTAACAGATGTACACAGTTGCAACGATGAAAATGAAACATCGCGAGAATGACCGTTTATGAAAAATCGTTTCTCAACTCTCGGTCAATACCGTCAACAACGCTAGAAGCTTGTTGCATCAGAACAGAGTCGATGCGCACGAGAGCAAATACGAATGGCAATTAAAAGTATCGAAGGTATGCTACTCGTATGTACAGGAAATGAACAAGTTTTATGTTTTGCGGAACGGAAACAAGCACACACACAAAACCAAACACTGATGGCTAGAAGCGACCTATAATCATTTGCACTTTTATCGTTTTTCGCCTGCTTTACCATGGCTTGGATGATTGTGTCAATTGCAATGCCAGATGCACTTCAAGTAAAATATTCGCTAGCGTTCACAGCTCGAGGGGAAACATAAAACACAAAACGAGCAGAATAAGCGATCTTTGTTGTTTCGGGCACAGAAAGATTCTGAGAATTTTCCTGAGAGGAGATGCAATACTTATACGCTAGCGACAGTTTACTTACTATGCACGGGTGGAGTTTACTTCGCAAATATTCTCTTTTCGCTATCCCCCTTCGTTGCCCTTTATTGACAACTCTGTTCGGGAAAGCACACAAATGGACAGAACAAATGGGGATGGGGAAAATGTATGCTTCCAATTCCAAACCACATACAGACTATGGGATTGTAATGTTTAGCGTATCAAACAAATATTAGAAAATTTCCGATTCGAGTGGTATGCAAATCGTTAAAATCCGTTCGCAGCATAAATAGTTATTAACGTTCACTTTATTTAATAAAAACGTGACTTGTTTTCTAAGTTGGCCCCCCTAATGTAAGACGTAGTCCTACGTCAAAAAAGGCTAATAAACTACAAAGTTTAAAGCCTCTTAAAAACAAAGAATCGAACCGAAGTTAATCTTGTCGCGTGTGGTTAAGTTTTTCTACAGCCGGAAGACGGGTGTTACTGTGTAGCAGCTTTTCAAAAAAAAAGTCTTCCTAAAGGATAAAATTTATCTCCTAAACAAATCCGAACAAATATTCACGGTTGCGCGAATCCACCAGCTTTGGAACCGGTAGTCGCGATTTTAGTATTTTCAAAGAAGAGTGGTTAAGTGGTAATCAATATTAGTTTTGGAATACTACGGTCGATTCGATGTTGACAAGGAGATCGTGAAAATTCAACGGAAAACGCCCTCGATCCATCCGTAGAGAGATCATCGACTGGGAAGCTGAGATTGTCGCTACTGCTGCTGTGTCGCCTCTCGTTATATTGGTCATAGTTGAACGAAGTGACGACTTAATTAAGAGCTCGTTCAGGAGGTATTTATGATCAGATTAATTTCTGCCGGCGCGATCGCTCAATGGTCCGACATGATTTGTGATCCGAAACGGTCGATATGGTGAAGTCGAAATGGATGATTGGCTGGTGTTTGGGGTAGCGTTAGGTGTTTCAGATGGACCGCTCTAGCGGTTTGATTCGTTAGGAAGACTGACGTTAAGAAAACACTCAGAACGCAAAGCAACATAAACGCCACACAGGCGAAAGCAATGCCACAAACAACAATATCAATAGAACGCCAAGATGCGCGAGACCGAAACGAAAATATATATGTGTCATATATTGGAGTCAGCATCGTCGCCATAGTCGTCACGAATGCCGCCGCCACCGCCACCAATGCAACGTTTGCAGGGAATGCGCGTCGCCGAAATCGAAACGTAACACATCCAGCTCTTATTTTCACCACCACGCAAATTCCAGACGAAATGGATCGAATCGGGCGGGATCTTTGGGGCCGTTCTGATTCATGACACACGCGTTCTGGTGTGGTGCAATAACACGTGGCATATCGTGGCAAGTCGTCGTAAGAGGTAGTTACGGTAGTGTGTACTTCGCTTCGGCGGGGTCAATTTAGTGCTTCATTTGGGCGGAAATGTTACTGTCGCTTATTTCGTACATTGACGCTACAAGGGGGTTGTCCAAGAAAATTAATATCGACGCGTTCCTTCTGACAAATGGGTGCATGTGGGTTAAGTAGACAATGTATTGTGGAACCGAATATGACTACAAGATAATGTTCACTAGTATCGCTGATTACGAGTGTACAAAATTGGATTCGATAGTACTTTGGTTTAACTGTCGAACACAGAGTGTGATAAACATCATATTTGGGATAATTCAGTGCCAACAAATGTCGATGGATCAACTAATTCTCTGCGTTTTCCGTCCCGCGTTCGAGTGGGATTGAATTGTATATATTCAGCCATTCCGATATAGTGGTTCTCATATTTCTATGAAAAGAGGTAGTTTTGTTCTTTATTGCAAAATATTAGACTCGTATTTTTTATTTTTTTCGTTAGGGTGACCATTTCCATTTAAGGGTGGTCCAAAAAATAATTTTCCCCTTTTATCCAAAAATGACTTTTTGCAAAAATACATAACATTTTAGATGATTTAGATGATCGACATATTAAATATAATTTAGATTATCGACATATTAAATTGAAGCCAATAAGTTAACCATCTTGGAAAAAATATCACACGTGTGGGAAGACTGGATCATATCTCAAAAACGAAAAAAATAGCATCTATGATATCGAAATATGTTATGAAAAAAAAACCTCAGCTTTCCATAAAAAATATTAAAAAATATAGTGCCCTCTATCTTTAACCGAGAAAACCATGAAAAACTGACTTAATCAATAATTACAAAAACGAAAATCAAAATTTTTACCAAAAGTAATATTTTTTCGAATAAATCTAACTCATAAGTTTCAGTTTGATATGTCGATCATCTGAATCGGTCTAGTAGTTCAGAATGAAATTTTCCATTATGAATTTTTTTGATGGAAAAAAAAGTTGAAAAAATTGTTTTTTCGAACCAACGTTTAATTTTCAAAAACCATATCTCAAAAACGAAAAAATAGCATCTCTGATATCGAGATATGTTATGTAAAAAATCCTCAGCTTTCCTATATAAAATTCCTTTCATATTCCTATATAAAAAAAATGTAGCGCCCTCTAGTCCAAAGCCATGAAAACAACAAGAAACGACTACAATCAATAATAACGAAACCAATATCATTTTTTGACGTAGGACTACGTCTTACATATAAATGATGATGGTCCCGCTTCCTTCCCCTACAGAGGTTTGAGCAAGACGAGTTATCTAAAAGATAATCTCAACATTGAAATCAGTTTAGCAAACACAAAAAAACGCACTGATTTTATTCACAGATATAAGTTCAAAAAAATACAATGTCAAAAGACAAGCTAATACAGGTAAACTTCGATATAACGTACATCTTACTTTCAAAATTGTACGTTGTATCGAATTGTACGTTATATCGAAGCATAATAAAGTACTCACAAACGTAGTCTATGATATATTATTGTGTTGCTATTTTATTAAAGTTAATGAATAACTTCAATCAGAAGACGAAGTCAGTCTTTCTCATGATGTTTCCCTTCGTACTGTTGATTGAAGCATGATTCATTTAGAATCCGGAATCACAAAACTAGCTGTATTTCGGGATTGATTGAAGGTACAAAACTTGTTTTAGCATCACAATACAAATAATTCATTGTTCTATCAGGAAAAAAATATTGAATTTTTTTTTCCTTTACACTTTGGAAATGTGTACGTTATATCGAGTGACGTTATATCGAGGGTACGTTATAACGAGGGTACGTTATATCGAAGTTTCCCTGTACTCAGTCAAGTCCGCCACAGAGCCAATATGGTCCCGACGATGTCCTTGCAGCCAAGTGGTGCACCAGAGCACAATTTCAACCGCCAGCCTTGTTTTGGATTGACTATGAATATCCTCATTCAGAGAAAACGAGAAAAATTCCTTTTTGAAAAATTCCTAGACCGGCACTTAATTTTCAATTTAATATCCTTTATATCTGTGGCACGCGCACGACGCTCAAACTTTTGTAGACTACTTTTATTTTTTTCAACTAATACAACTATAAAAACAACAAAATAAAAATAAAAATAGTCCATCATCACCAGATCATAACAGACATAATAGAGATCAATACAAATTAAAAAAAAACGATAATTGAAAAAAATTAAATAGTCTACATAATATAATCCGTTCAAAAAACTTCGTCAGGTTAATTGAAACTATTAAAACAAACTACAAAAAAGTGTCCACATTAATCGTATAAAGTGTCCACAATCGTTCGTATAAAACTTAATTAAAGACAGCTTTCACGTGTGAAATACAGTGCCTCTTAAATTATGTAAGTGTTGTTGCGCATTTATTATGTCTCTATATCGAGTTGAAAACATTTATTCCTTTGAAGTACAACGAGTTTTGTGAAGCACATGACAAGAAATTAGGTGTTCTTAATTCATTCGCGTTTCTAGTGTTATATCTATGGAAATCACTTCCTCTTTCAACTCGATCACACAAGGCAGCAAACCGTTAACCACTATAAAAATGAACACCATAGTTAAATAAACAATTCTTTGCTGCACGGATAACCATTTTAGAGCGTCCAGCATCAAAGATGAGGAAGTGAATCTGTTACATTTTAGAATCAACCGCATTATTTTATTCTGCAAATGCTGTAATCTCGATATTTGTGTATCATTGGCTAAAAATAATATAGAAGAACAAAAATCTAAATGAGGAGAGATGATTGATTTGTATAGCTGTATTTTGCTGCACATAGTTAAATCGTTTTTCAATCGGCATGAGATTCCATACTTCTTGGTAATTTTCTTGATGACATTGTCAATGTGAGTATTGAACTTGAGTTTGTCATCATTAATCACGCCAATATATTTAATCTCCCGAACGCGATCAATGGTCTCATCATCAATTACAATAGAGACGTTTTCGTTAGAACGATTTCGCGAGATTACCATAAATTTAGTTTTACTTATATTCAACTTCAATTGCTTATACTTCAAACATCTAGTTAAAGAACGCAAATCTCCATTCAAATGTAAAACGACCTGATTAGCTGCAATGAATAACACAGTATTATCTGCAAAAAGGTTAATATCACAAAATCGTAAAACTCGTCGCACGTCGTTGATGTACATAATAAATAAAAGGGGCCCTAATACACTTTCCTGAGGTACTCCAAGATCTTTCCCTACGGGACTGGAAATTGAATCATTAAAAATAGTCCGTTGAGTTCTGTTATACAAATAACTTTCAAACCATTTATATGCATTATTGTAATTCCAAAGTGCTTAATCGTATTCAACAACAAGGACCTAGAAATTGCCTCGAAAGCGCGTTTCAGATCCAAGTAAACATCAATGATGGTATCTTTACATTCTAATTTCTCTTTTCATTTTGCTAACACCAAGTTCAATGCGGTTCACAGGAATGTCCTTCCCGATATCCCGAATGTTCAACATTCCTATTCCAAATTCTATATTCCAATGATTTCCATCATTTGTTCTACGAAATTTGTTGTACCATTTGTTTCTCTCACGTTTAAGGCGCAAAAGATCCAAATTGTACCAGCTGTTCGAGTTTTTCAAAGATACAAACTTTTACGTAACTATTTTGTACACGTTTTCAAGGTAATAGTTAGAACAGCTTCTGATTCATCTAAATTATCGACCTCGAATGGAAAATCCAGGTTTCTCGTCACAAGAATCGAAACAGCATGTTTCGAATATTTCCTCCAGCCCTTTATTTTAACAACATCGTAGTTTGCCACGAAATTATCTACAATATTGAAAGCTAAGGTCGGTCTCGTGATCGGTTATTTTCAAATTGGTATCCGTGACTGTGTTAATTGTTTCAAAATTGGAATAAACAAGATCAATTAAAATTTTACTGTGCCTGGAAATACGCGTGAATTCATTTACTGTTTGTTTCAAATTGAAGAAATCAGATAAGCGCTTCAAATGGTTCAAATTGTAGTCATCACGCCAATTGATATTGAAATCACCAGCTTTAATTTGCTAGAATCGAGGAACATTGCGAGCCAGTTTTCTAAAATTTCAACAAAGCGCTGGTCACTTGAGCTGGGGCTATGATACAAAATACCATAATTATCCATCTTCATGTCACGTTCAACTGTAATGCCCAAAAACCAGTTTCCATCAATAACTTCGTTGAGGCGAAGATTGAATTGAAATGATTCTTTGACATGAATAGCAACAACATTAAGGGTACCAAATCAGAAAACAGGTCACTTTTTTATGAAATAAAGTTAACGTTAATAACTAGTTTTGCTGCCAACGGATTTTAACGATTTGCATACCAATCGAATCGAAAATTTTCTAAGATTTGTTTGATATGCTCTACATTACAATCCCATAATCTGTATATGGTTTAAATCGATGAAAATTGGAGGCATTTCCATTTCCCCATACATTTGTTCTGTCCATTTGTGTGCTTTCCCGAACAGAGCTGTCAATAACGGGCAACTTACACAGCCGCTAGAACAGAAACAACGAAAACCAGCGTATAAGTATTGCATCTCCTCTGAGGAAAATTCTCAGAATTCTACTGTGACCGAAAAAACAAAGGACGCTTATTCTGCTCGTTTTGTGTTTTATGTTTCCCCTCGAGCTGTGAACGCTAGCGAATATTTCACTTGAAGTGCATCTGGAATTGCACTGATCACAACTATCGGAGCCATGGCAAAGCAAGCGAAACAAAAGAAGAGTGCAAATGATTTTAGGTGACTTCTAGCCCTCAGTGTTTGACTTTGTGTGTGTTGCACACAGTTACAGCGATAAAAATGAAACATCGCGAGATTGAAAAATCGTTTCTCGATTCTTGGTCAAAACCGTCAACAAAGCTAGGGGCTTGTTGCATCAGAACAGAGTCGATGCGCACGAGAGCAAATACGAATGACAACTAAAAGTATCGAAGGTGTGCTATTCACGTGTACAGGAAATTAACAAGTTCTTAGTTTCGCGCAAAGAAAACAAGCAACACACACAAAGCTAAACACTGATGGCTAGAAGCGAACTATAATCATTTGCACTCTTCTCCTTCTCGATGGTGTTCACAGCTCGAGGGGGACCAAAAAACACAAAACGAACAGAATAAGCAACATTTGTTGTTCCGGGCACAAAAAAAATTGAGAATTTTCCTTAGAGGAGGTGTAATACTTGTACGCTAGCACCAGCTTACTTCGCAAATATTCTCGTTTCGCTACCCCCTTCGTTGTTTCTATTCTAGCAGCTGCATAAGTTACCCGTTATTGACAGCTCTGTTCGGGAAAGCAACAAATGGACAGAACAAATGTATGGGGAAATGGGAATGCTTCCAATTTTCATCAATTTAAACCGTATACAAACTATGGGATTGTAATGTATAGCATATCAAACAAATCTTAAAAAACTTCTGATTCGTTTGGTATGCAAATCGTTAAAATCCGTTCGCAGCAAAAATAGTTATTAACGTTAACTTTATTTCATAAAAACGTGACCTGTTTTCTGATTTGGCTCCCTTAATGTAAGACGTAGTCCTACATCAAAAATAAAAAAAATACGGGTCTAATGTTTTGTGATAAAGAACAAAATTAGGGTAAATGATCTTGGTTTGTCCGATTTGGGATGTTTTTACGCAACTAGTAAATGAAAATCGGTTTTTCTTCATGAAAATAACATATAATCGGTACGAGTTTGGGTTTGTTGAAATGCCTCAAGTCTCTAGTTGTTAATACTACCATAAGGCGTTGAAACTATTCAATTTTTTAATTTTTTATGCTTTTTAACGATTTTCCTCAAAGATGAATTATGATCATGGTTTGACCACCTCTGATCATGATTTGTCCAAAATATGATCATGGTTTGTCCGGTTTTAGAAATTACCATTTTTGAATGAAAACATTCGAATTCTCAAGTAGATATTGCATTAATCATTGCTTGAGTTTACTGTCATAATATCGATCCATTCATAACTTAGGCTTTCTTCACAATATTGCATTGTCTTGGGCATTTTAAAAGTGTTCACCTTAAGACACTCAGCATAGAGAAACTGTATTTCGCGAAGGACACAACAAACAATCTGCAGCGCGCCAAGCGGTTGCCATGGAAATCATGTGGACAAAACAACATTATTGAATTGGACAACTCATGATCAGAATTGAGTTCATCAAAGGCGTTAATTTAATGGTTTAGCTATGTAAATCTGATACAAATGGTGTGCAAGAATGATGTTTACAATATTCGTAAGTGTTGTAATCCAGAAAAGGTCTGAATACGTGCGAAATAATCATCTGGTGATCGATTAAAAGCTAGCTCGAACGAGGGGCGCATTCACACCAACATATGGTGTATTTTATAATCCTTTAAAAAAATGTGATTCCGTAAAAAAATACTATAAAACTACTGTAAATCATGAGAAAGACAATTTTATTTATATGTTTTGAAACATTCGAATACCTGATTTGACAAAGGTGTGCTGAATTGGAGCATTCAAAAAAGTGGGCAAACAATGATCATATTTTCGACTGGACAAACCAAAATCATTTACCTTACCACCACATTTACCATCCACGAAAATCTGAGAACCACTATAACGGTTTGGCATGGGATGGCTGTATTACTAGCTAAAATTCACCCTAAACTGTCATTTTACCCGTTTACCCAGTTATCTATCATTAATGTTTAATGCTACAGAAAAAATTGAAATAAACAGATCAATAAACAATATAATTCTTATACTAATCAAGCAACAGAATACGATCCGCTCTAATGGAACGTACGGTTCTACAGTATTTTCTGCGCTTCCAAAGAATTACGCTTTCACTCTTTATTGGGTCAATTTCGGAAAAAGAAAAGTGACAAACCTCTCAATCAAAGTGGAGCAGAAGGTGGTGTGCAGTACCATAAACTAATCGGGCGCTAATTTATTGGCTGCATGTGCAACTGTGAGACGCGCTAAAGCGCTTAACCGAAAATCAAAACAGCATCTCAGCGAACTCCGGATGAGGTGCAGCGGCATCATTTTGGGGAATGCTGCCGGATTACGCACGCTCCCGCTCCTGACGAAATACGACGATGTCAACTTGGGACGAATGCAAACATGCGGGACGGGGATTAGTGTCAATCGCGTGGATTGCTCGCTCAGTTTGGCGTTGTTTGGTGGAGCGCGGACTCACTCTAGAGAGAGCTGACAGGGGCCGATATATTGGATGACACCGGTGCAAGCCGGTGACGGGGTTACGATTGGCCGCTTTCGTTTGAATTGTGTTTGTTTTTCAAATAGTAGCAGGATTTATCTGAATGAGTGGGTTGTATAATCGTGTGCTCGAACAGAAAAAACCATTCAAAAGAATTTCGAAGCGTGCTTTCTTGGTGTATCTAATAACCACATATTTGGTTTGTTTACAGTTGGAAAAAAAACATCTCGTTTCCATTGATACTTCCATGGAAAAAGGCAACATAAGATGCCAGGAATAGTGACCATAATACTCACCAAGTGAAATCCCTAAACGTGCTGTAGGAGCTGGCGGGCGACGCTGTAACACAATCGGTGTCGTTGTGCACAAGGTGGACAGCAATAGGTTCAGTCTTTTGGTTTTGTATCTGTTGTTGTTGTTGCTGCTGCTGCTGCTGCTGTTGACTGAGTAATTCTTGCTGCTTTTTGGTGTAGGATTTTTGCACATCACTTAAGTTGGTACTGCTGCGGGCTCTAGGACTGCTAGCGCTGCTACTGTCCGAGTCCTGATTGTTGTTCTTCGATACCTGCAGCACACTTTTCGACCGACCGATGATGCCAGGCTGCAGCGCCTCTAGACTCCGATGGCATCGATCTAGATAGCGTACCACCTCCTCCATGACCGCGCGATACATCTGTCGGCTGGAATCAACCTGTTGATGGTGGGATAGTTATTAGTACATTATGATGTGGGAATGATCGAACGTCTTATGCACAATATGGGGGAGGTCTTGGAAAGCAAAATGAACCAATTAGAAGATACAGTTTGCGTCATAGAATTCGTTCGTTTAAATAATTTTGTAGGACAAGAAAATCAAAAATGAATTGAAAGGGTTCTAGAATCGGGTAATTGGATGGAGCTACGAGACGCCAAACTTTGACAAACGCTAAATAGAAGAGTTGAAGAATAGATTACGAAATTGTATGTATATATTTAGAAAAAAAAGGAAGATGTGGTCAAACGGCAGAAATTATTCTGAACAATATGATCATTAATAATCAGGAGCAGGGCTTGACGGTTTCGAAGCTAAAAAAATGAAAATGACTTTTTTACTTATTCCTTTCTCTTCAGTCAATTTCAATCTCGATTGTGCGTATTCACTACGCATACTGAAAAATCGATTCTTCAATTTCCTTTTCATTCTGCTGCCGTTTCCTCTGAACTAGAAAGGAAACGCTTTCACTTGACGATTGCAACTGGCCTATTCATCGTCATTTTATGCATAGTTGTCCCATGTTACTTTCTGACGATTTCCACTTTTCTTCATGAAACGTTGTTTTTATGCATAATCTCACGGAAAAACACAAAAAAACATATAGTTTTTTCCCAGTTTTAAAAAAAAACAACATCAAGCTCAACTGTCCCATGTTGATATCCTATTCATGTCCCACCATGTATTTTATGTAGATCCATATCGAATAAATCGGTTCAAGTGCAAGAATTTCATGTCACACTTTCAGCAGGGTTTTTTTTTATTTCTGTATTATAGTGACTTTCAACACATTTGGCTGGTTCGTCACTTTTACCTTCCATTTCGGAAGAATGTCGGGAGTGAGAATTGAACTCGTGACCCTTAGCGTGAGAGGTATGGATGTGTCCGCTACGCCAGATCGCCTCCACTTTTCAGCAGGGTTAATGCACTCATTTCTGGTTTGGACTCTCAAACAAATAAGTGAAACTTTAACAGAACACGTGTACACTTTGTTAGCGAATGCCTAATAACTATGAGATTTATATTCTACGAAGATGTTGCAGATCACTCATTTCTTCATAAACCGATGTTTCTATGCATAATCTTTCGGGAAAAACACAAAAAAAATATTGTTTTTTCCCGGTATGTCAAAAAACAACATCAAGTTCAATTGTCCCATGTTGATATTCTAGGCAAACAGTCCCACCATGAATTTTTAAACCCGTAATCAAGCTTGATTGATTCAGTGAGGGGATCTCATCACATTTCATTAAACAATAGTATAATGCTTCTAAAAAACCCGGTGTATTGCTAAATTGAAATGCTTAAAGCTTTTGGTAGACAAATATGCGAGAAAACTTTGATTGCGTTTTTCTCAGTTGCTGATTTTGGAACATGAGACAACTATGCGTAGAACGGCAGTATATATCATTTTCAGTTTCACGTGGAAAAGGACAGCCACTGCTTTCAATTGAATGTTTCATTCGATTTAATTTCTCCAAGCTGTATTTTCCCGGACCGTCTTCCGAAATAAGTGGAATTCAAAAGGCATTTGAGGACATATTAGTCTTACAACCAGCGCCGGCAACTGATTACGCCTGCTGACATACTGCTCATTTTTTCACATCGTCATTTCCATTAGTTTCGGTGAACACGGTTCGAGCTCCAACGAAATTTTCATTCGAAATAAGACACTTTCATTCGATATAAGATCCTTTCATTTTCATTAGATGATTTGATAATTTCACTTCATGAACGTGAAATGAAACGAAACTGTAGGAAAGTAAAGTTATATTCTCTTTATTGAGCGTAAAGAGAGAGTAGTACTATTTTCAACCTGCATGAGTTTGCAGCAAATTGAAAGGGTATGGGCTCTTTATTGAGTGACGATGTGTCAATTGAAGTGAAATTGTAAGGCCCTGATCAGGATCAGACACTTCGATAAGTAGGATGTACATACGGAACAGATCACAGTTGTTCTTGAGACAATACAAATCCAGACGGCAATGATTTTCACTACACTTGTTTCCTCTCAATCAATTATGTTTTATCATTATATTAAGCTTCAAACTATCCAAATATAACATGAAACAAAAGAGATGATTTTTGGACATTAAAATTTGATGCGGGGTGATCTGGACCGGCTGTGGGGTGATTTGATCCTGTGTGTGTTTTATCGAAAAAACATATCTATGTTTATGTAATGTAAATTGAGCTAATATTACAATCAGTAACAGAGTTCTGGGATCGAAATCAGGTGTTTTGGCCAGATTTCAGACCAGAAAAAATGCATTGAGACCATTTCGAATTTTGCATGGATTTTTTCACTGTTGTTCGTGCATTTTCAAACACTTTCGTTGCTTAGTCAAAGAGAATTCATCCTTGATGACCTGCTTAATAGTTATTTGCCATAAATTTAGCTTTATTCTAAAGATAATTGTTTGACATTTTTCCTTCAACATGATTTCCGTCATACGACCACCTCGAGCGGCTCAGTGGATGTTCAATCGAGAAGTCTGATTGTCGATCATATTTGCAGCATTGGAGGCTGTATATCAGTGACATTGTAAAAACTGTTCTTCTGTATGCTTGTTTTTATTTGAATCATACAGCGAAATAGTGTTAAGCGTACGATAATTCACTGGCAATAAAAATTTAAAAAATTATAATAATAAAATGACAGATGTATCGAGACCAGAGCTGCATTTTTTCATCAATGTCACTGACAACTGACGAGCCACGTTAGTCACATCCTACTGACAAAAATGTTGGTCAAATGGTGACTGACGGAGTACGATGCAACTATTTGCCTGTTACTGAGCTTCGTCAATACGTTTTGACCGACCAAGTAGGCGGTAAAATTGTCAGCATCGAATTGATGATTGTCGGAGACTGCATTCTATTCTCATCGAGCAAAGGTTCGATTTTCGTTCCGGTTGTTGTACCCGGTATTTACTGAAGTTTGTATACTATGTCGAAAACGCGATAACGTGTAAGAATGGTATTCAGGTAGCCCAACGTAAACAAATGCACCCTGGTAAACGTGTAAACTTCCATTACATCAAGTGACATAGTATTTCCCGTCTTGACGATCATATGGTACTGACCTGCAACATGCTTTGGTCGTCAACACACTCTGACATACTATTTAGTATCGAAGAATGAGGAATTTGTTTTGTCGGTTTATATTTTGTTGCACGTCGTTTGGTGGTAATGTTGCAATGGTCGTCATAGTAGCCCAAATATATGCAGTGACAATGACAAATTGCAGCTCTGATCGAGACGTTGAATACGGCTGAGCAACTCATTCGCGAGGGAACAAGAACCCTCAGAGCCGGAAGACCCACAGCCAGATCAAAAGCTACTACGCGATCTGGTCTTCCACTACAACAAGGCGATTTCATAGTTTCGCGACACGGGTCCTTTGTCGCGTCGCAAGATCCTGAAGTTGCAGCATTCCTACATACTGACAAGTGCAGTAAAACTCATGAGAATGAGAACGCTGTTCTTGGTTGATGCTGAGAACATGGAGGAGCTGCAACTGAAAGTTTACTGTGCTGCTGTGGCCACCGCTAAAAGTATAGGATACCGTGTGAGACCACAGCCACACAGATATCAAGACGGAGCTGAAATACAAGTTCTTGAGTGAACTGTACGCTAAAGAATTTGCAATGGCAGTTTCCCAGGCTCCTTAGTTTTGAAGTCTGTGTTGGGGAAACCGTAAATCGGCCCAATCAAAACGTAGCAGTTAGCGCTACGCTAACAACGCTTGACATTTCACAATTATTCAATTGTTTATCTCAAAGAAAACAAAATGTTATTCTTTGTGATAGATGCGAAGAAATATTTCCTATCAATTAATATAAAGATCTTTGCTATCTCGAGTTATAAGCGTTCGAGATATTTCATGTTTCCCTGTTGTTCTACGTCTAAAGTCTACTTTGCAGCATGATAAAAAGCTTCAAACGATTTGGACCCACCTCCGAAACCGTGAGCACGCCAAAGCCCTTACGATTGGTATGCAACTGCCTTTGGATTTGCGATCATCATTTTTTGAACAATTAATTATCAAAGACGAATGGGAAATGTTTCCTTCAAACAACAATATATCTGTATTGAGAGGTCTACAGGAACGTTACAGGAATAAAATCAAAGCTGGTTTTAGGGCTAATTAGATTTGTTATTGTGTTAGTTAGAGAAAAATTGTGTTAGTCCACTAAATCTTTAAAAAACAGTAGAAATCGATTTTTAAACGGGTTTATTTAGCTTGCCCTGAAATCTGTTTGTATGTTTGTATGTTTGTCTGTAGCACTGACCAACATTAATAGAAATATTACCCCCTTCCTGTTGACCGATTGATCTAAAATTTGGAACACACCTTTATCTCTGTAGTCATTATAAAACTGCGTGTTTCATTATCTTGAAAATCCAAAATAATCCAAAATCACATATTTTCTCAAAACCTCATCGATATGGGTTTTCCAAAACCCCATCAATATGAGTATCAAATGAAAGAGCTTAACTAGTAGAACACCGTGATTCATGAAAAATTCAAATCCAAGATGGCTGCCACTACAAAATGGCGGACTACATATTTTCTTAAAACCCTACTATTATGGGTATCAAATGAAAGGGCTTGACTAGTAGAACACGGTTATTTATGAAAAGTGCAAATCCATCAAAATCCTACATATTATGTCAAAACCCCATTAATATGGGTATCAAATGAAAGGGCTGGACTAGTAGAACACAGTTCTTTATGAAAAATGCAAATCTGTTATGGCCAGTGCCGAAAATATTCACGTGCACAACATTCAAACACGGCGAATTTCAGTCTGCCTTGTATTGATAACCTACTGGTCAAGCAAGAGTCGATAAATATGGAACAACAATATCAATGAACACCAGTGAAATGAACAGCAAACATCAGCTTGCCATGAAGTTCATTTTTCATTTGCATCTTCATTTTGTTCATGATATTCGTAACGTCGAAATTGAAGATCGTTGCGTGTTAGTGAAAATCAAAGCATAAAATTCAACGTCAACCCATTGAGAGTAAAATCGATAACACAAAATTCTTGTTTTTGGCGACTTCGGCAATGGAATGTATAGTATAACCCTTGATATGTTTTATATCAAGGGCTGAGTGAGGTTTAGCGTTGAACGGCGTTGAGCGTTTCGTTCATTTTTTATACTGTATTATAGTGACTTTCAAAACAATTTGGCTGGTTCGTCACTTTACTTACATTTTTGAAAGAATGTCGAGAGAATATGAAAATAAAACACGATTTCAATAAAAAAAAAACTGCGAGCGATGAAGATCAACTTAATGTTCGTGATAATCACCTGAAATTATTGACAGTAATGAAAGTGCCTGAATGCAGGCTTTGCGAAATTCGTTCATGCTGTTTTCGTTCAATATAACAGACAAAGTTCACGCGTCTCGACTCTTGTGTTATACTCATTATAACAGATATGGTGTTCAGTGTCAACAGAAGAAAATTCATCCGACACTGGGAAAAAGCTAATTGCTTCATTCTTGAATAGATTTTGATAATTTGTGGCACTGGTTATGGCTGCCACTATCAAATGGCGGGCTGCATATTTTCTCAAAACCCGATTGATATGGGTATCATATGAAAGGGCTTGAATAGTAGATCACAGTAGATCATGAAAAATCCAAATCCAAGATGGCCGCAATCACAAAATAGCAAATTACTTTATAAAACGGTTTTATTTAGCTTGAACTGTTCGTATGTATGTTTGTATGTCTGTAGGATTGTCCCACATTAACAGAAATTTAACCAATAGGAACTGACCGAATTTATAAAATACCTTCATCTCTGCTGTCATTTTAAAACTGCTCATCTTGAAGTCTAGGGCATTGATAAGACTAAAATAAAATCGTGGGGCACGTTGGATTTCCATTATCCACAATTAGCGACTTCATGATATGTCCCACGATTTTTTTTAGTCTTATCAATGCCCTAGACTAATGAAGGAGAGGTGTGATAACTGCTAACTGCTACTTGTCTAATTATTTTCTAGCTTTTAGTACATAATTATGTTTAATCACAATTAAACCGTTTAACTTAAAAAGTTTTGTTTTACTTATTTTATTTTATTTTACACACCCAGATAAAATTATTCGTGAAATATTCCAAAACTTGAGAATTTAAGCTTTAAAATTATGTACATCCCATTTTTATGCGTTCATTCTATGTACAAAAAAAGGATTTCATTTGCAATTGGTTGAGGTTGGTTGGTTATTGGGTTGAGGAATGAGAGTTTTTATATTTGTTTTATTTTACAACGATTTCTTCGCTTTTACAAAAAGAAACACCTTAAATCGGACAAATCGTTATTGACATGTTAATCCACCTGAAAAAACCGTTGCCATTTTCACACCAAAGGAACGCGAAATTCAGTTCCGTAAACATGAGTTGCGATTGGATTAAGAACACCTTCAGTTATATCACTGTAGAACATTAATTCAATTGGGATTTCATTTGCTTCGAATTCTCTTATTTATTTCAAAATTTTCCAAAAAGGTTCCTATTTTTCTCGTCCCAACATTTAGATTGCCTCTCTGTTCTCGAGTGTTCTCGAGAATTTTGTTGAGTGAATGATACCAAGAAGAAAACCAAACAATCAAACATTCTTAGATATACTAATTTTGATATACTCTATAACGAAGATTCCTTCGATGGCGAAGCGACTTTGCAAAGAAGATTATGATTTTTTGAAAAATTCATAAAATTTATCACATTCCAGATCCATGTTCCGTTTGACAATTATCATAGCTTCAACGGTTTTAAAATTGAATCGTTACTTTTTCGTTGTTCACATAATGTTCATCATAGAAAAAAATCTTTCGACCGGCATTATTTAGAAGTTTGATTTTCATTTCTGAAAATATTTGCGCGTGATGACTCATAATTGGCACGGAATCTTTGCCCCACCTGTTTATCTAATTAGTTTTAATTCCCTTAATCATTTTCACTCACCAAGTGTTATGTTTTCATTAAAAAAAATATAAAAAAAATAGTTTGCACCTCACTGGTCAAAAATAGTACATCCTCTCTATGTTTTAGAATTCCAATAAATTAATTAAAATTAACAGCAACTCTAGCAACATTATCTCTCTCAACAAGGCCAATAAATGTTCGAAAGGTAATTAATCGGTTTCTTGTTAAAAAAATCACTATTGTATGGACCACGGGCTTGGAAGTCGCGTAGAACATCAATACATCAATAAATATCTTGTAAAAGAAAAAAAAATAATCGCAATCCATTAAAAATACTAAGCCTCTCGATAGAAGGTCAAAGAGAAAAGAATCATGTGTTACTTTGCTCAGACAATTTTGTATAATATTCACCGATGAAATCACAAAAAAATGCAATTGTTATATATGAACACGAAAACACTGAGCATAATTTTAAATGTGTTGAAAAGAATGACATTGGAATAATATCTTTTTATTCTATACCTAATACTCAAAATACGGTACAGATTGATAAAAAGACGGGACAATCATAATAGGTCGAAAAAAAGGTTCTGTCTTGTGAAAAACGGTACGTTTCGTCAGCCTATCCCTATTCCAACATTTCTATCCAAACGGTGGATACTATGTTATTACAATCTGCGAATATGTTGTTCATAAACATAACTGTAGAATACTGTTGCAGTCTATGTTATGAAGATGCAGAGCACACAACACATTTTTTTTCATATAAATGAAGTATCCATACAGTTTGATATAAGACACCCATTCTGTTGCAACGGCCATAACCACACTGCAAAAGTGGCGCACGTAACAGAAGTAAATGCCTCGATGAGCACTTTGATCTCTCGGTGTTCAAAAGGGTTCCATCATTCGCCGGCTTTGGGTGCATCAATCAAGCTAATTAGAACAGAACGCGATGGCCTGGAAAACTTGGTGCCAAATTATGACGACACTCAAGCGTCGGAATTTTGGTGTGAGTTACGCTAATTTGGCCACATGGTTGTAATACGGACGGACGGACGAGGCACGAGATGCAAAGTTGCAACAAACGCCACCAGCCGAAACCCCCAAGAAATAGGAGATAGGAAAAAAAACCGGATCACTATCACTCGGTCAGTTGTACACGACAACGGCATCATGATTTGTGCTATCGACAACAGTCACAAACATATAATCCGAAAATCAACCAAGGGGAACGCGCGCAGACGACAGATGAAAAATCTAGTTAAGGTTAGCCAATGGTAGGTTTCGATGTCGATGGGGGCCACCCAACACAACCGCCTTCCCCCGGCCGGCTGAATGATGTGCAGATTTTGTGGGTGTACACGAACACTGGTGTGAATATCTCAACCGAGAAGAGCTTGGAGATAATGAATGGCTGCCCGGTAAAATATGAGCTTTGCTTACAACACATAGGTAGCGCTCAGACGTTGATTTATGAAATACCATATGTTTCGAAGCGATGTGATGCTTATTACATGCAGGTCGTAGATATGGAATCTCGGTCACATCGATTTGTATGTGCACATCAAAGGGTCATTCGGGTGACACACAATGAAACGGATGAAATCAAGAAACGACACTCACCTGTTTAAGTTGCCATTGTAGCGTCTCTACCTGCGTCTGGAGGACCACCACTTCCACATTCGAGTATACGTGTCCCGGTGTGGTTCCACCAGCCAGCCCGAGGCCCAGAGTGGTCAAACTGCTGCTTTTGCCGCTTAAACTGCTTCCAAATCCGAGTCCTCCAGACCCGCTGCCGTTGCTCCTGATACTGCTGCTGCCGTTCATCACGCCGTTGATAGCGTATCCGCTATTGGCGGCCAGATTCACCAGGCGGCGATTCTCCTCGATGAGACTTTGGCATTCCTGGAAAAAAGCCGAGAACAAAGAATTGCGGGGTTAATCGTGGAGTCACGCGAGGAAAACACATTAACGACAGCTGTTGCAAAGGAAATCTTCTGACGGCACGCGCTACAAGGAAAACACAAACTTCACAAAGAGTGTGTATTTTCGCGTTGGCAATTGCCCGTGAGCGCAATGCTACATTGCTGAAGTCATGCCGAGCACACTGTTTCACTGGCGCACAACAATGGCGTGACAAATCAATTTGATTTTAATTATGCCTTTCTTTCGAGTGACAGGTCACGCCAGCGAAAGACCTTGTCGGGTTCCTTCGGTGGGCAACCATGGTCGACAAAGGTATTGCAATCACTTTATTTTGGTTGAAACTATCACAAACCATAGATACAACAGCGGAAACCACTTCTAGCAAGTTCAATAACTGATATTCACCTTTGTTCTCATGATTTCGTTCTTCACGATGCTGTCTCCCCAATAAACTCCACACTACTGTTTCGAGATACAATTTGTTCATCATTTCAGTTTATTTTTTACCTAGAATGTATTGGAGTTGCCTGGGGTAGTTTGGAGCTACCTGGCGCCGTGTGGAGCTGCCTGTGGTCAGACATTGTTACAATTATATCATATGTTAAAGGAAATTCCCGTTGCTCTACCCGAAAGTCTGAAGGACGGAAACGGGTAGATGCTATTCTACTGTCGCCCTTCTAGCAGATTTACTTACATTAAGAAATTCGCGAATCACCCCTCGGTTGAGTTCATATGCCGCAGAGAAATGCGCGTGACGCCATTGACGAATGCAGCAGCACCAACGCACCAAATGGCTATTTGTGCGCGGTTCTGTCACTGTCGGCGCGCTCTTCGAACAATAAAGAAAGTACCGCCCGGGTAAAAAGTGGAATTAGACAAACAAAACACGCGTTAGCTGTCATCGGAGACGCGCACCGAACGATGGATGGATGTGCGTGTGTGTGCGTTTTGTTCGAAAGCAGAACCAGCATCCACAACCGCTACAGATCGGTTGTGGCCACTAACCGGGCGTCCCTTTGCATCACACCACGCGAAGAATGAATTTGAATTTTCAAAACGATGTTCTAGCTGTCTGTCATTTGAATCTCGTTTCCACTCGCCCGGGTGCGTGTTTGTGTGTCCACACCACGACCGCGGGGAGAGGTGCAACAAAGTTGCATTTAATGAGCGAAATGGGTTGTTTGCTAAGCGGGAACATGCGTAAATTGCTGGATGAAGGAGATTTTAATTAACGAGACATTAACATTGTCGAAGTAGATGGGACGGATTAAAAACAAAACCATGGGGAAGGGTGAGGTGTATATTTGGTAGAACGGAATGGTGACACTTGTTTCCCCATTCCAACGATTGATTGATGCGTTCTAATGAGGGCATGTAGCATGTAGCATACTTTCATTAATACTTAACTTACACCAAGCGTTTGGATTAGCGATTCAGCTCAAAACACTTTTCGTGATCGGTATTTCAGTTAAACTGGAATAACAGATTTTGGAAATTTACATACCAAACGAATCGGAAATCCTTGAGATTTGTTTGTTATGTTATATATTACAATGTGTAAATGGTTTGAATTGATTAAAACTAGAAGCATTTCCACTTTCCCATACATCTGTTCTGCTCATTTGTGAGCTTCCCTACCCGTGCCGCCTATAACGAGCGACTTATCGCCGAGCAACGAAGGGGAATGACTAGAGGCGAATGAACTGAAAAGTTTAAACCCTTTTAAGGCCAAAAAGAAGAAGAAGAAGAAGAAGAAGAAGGGGAATGATCGAAAGTCCCCAAAAAGAACAAAGACAAGAAGAAGATTGAGAACGAAGAGGAATATTTGCCTAGAGCAGGGTGGCCGATATCGACCCCCTGGGGTCGATTTCGGTTTCCCAGGGGTCGACAGAAACGAAAATCGATTTTGGGGGTCGACGAGGTCTGAATATCGATATAACCTATAAAATAACACAAATTCTTATTTGAAATATTCAAGATGCTTCATAAGTTGTGTTATGTGAACCACCCTGTTATAAGAATAACCAGGGTTGCCACATTTTATCCTGTAAAATTTTCTGAAAAAAATCTGTGTATTTGTATTTTTAGCAAAAAAGAATATCTGGATCAAAAAACTAACGGAAAAATGGAAAGAAAGGTTTTTTTCATTTTGAATTTATTGTTCTTTTTTATGGTTTGCTTAAGTCGTATCAATACAACAAAATAAATCATAAAAAAGATTTCTCATAATAAATTGTATGATGTTTATACATTTGTTGAACTTTGCTTTTCTTAAACTTTCCGTCAATTTCATCCTTGACGCTCTACCTTGAACCGACACATAGTTCTTTGCTTTCAAAATAGACGAAAAATTCGGCAAATAAAAAAACGTGAACAGGTTCGTGCAAGATAATGTGTTTGAGCGTACGAGTCCTTCAGGCATGTTTAACACGAAGGAAGTCATCATCAAATTCATGTCCCAACATACTCCTGATATTTAATTGTATAACAAGCTTGCCCTTAGGTTGCAAATTAATATGCGTTCTGAAATACGCTGGAACTTAACTTAACTTCTAATTTAATTCAAGAGATTACGAGGTATTTACATAGTTAAATGAAGTGAAACAACAGATTTTCTCTCCAGCTGGACGAGTTTACATATTAAAGCAGCCATTCCATGCCAGACCGATATAGTGGTTTTCTGACTTCCATGAAAAGTGATAGTTTTGTTCTTTTTCACATTTCAGGGTGGTCCGAAAAATCTTTTTTTTCAGTTTTTCCCAAAAATGACAATTTTCCAAAATTCGTAGCTTTTGAACCACTGAGCCGATTTAGATGATCGACATATCAAATTGAAGCCAGCTACTACTACGTTTTACTAAAAAATATTGAACTCGCCAAAAAAGGAATTCAATTTGGTAATTATTGATTGTAGTCGTTTATTGTCTTCATGGCTTTAGACTAGAGGGCGCTGTATTTTTTTATATTGTTTCTTGAAAGCTGAGGATTTTTCACGTAACATATCTCGATATCAGAGATGCTATTTTTTTTGGTTTTTGAGATATAATTTTTCAAAGTTAACTGGTGGTCCGAAAAATCATTTTTATCCTTTTATCAAAAAATGGCTTTTTGCAAAACATTGTAAGATTTGAACAACTGAAACGATTTAGATGATCGACATATCAAATGGACACCAATAAGCTAACCTTATGTCTAGTCTAGTCACATAGGAATATTCAAGGAAGACTTAAAACATGTTAAATTTGCAAAATAATAAAATTAAAATACGGAAAATAACACCTCTTTGATTTTCGGAAATATTGTGTAAAAAAAACCTCTTCTTTCCAGAAAGAAGAGGTTTTTTTAGAAGTTATGAATTTTTGTAGTGGAAAAAAGGGGAAAAATTGTTTTTTCGAACCATCAATCGAACGAAAAAAATTGCACCTCTGAAATCGAGATATGTTATGTAAAAAATCCTCAGCTTTCAAGAAAAAATTCTAAAAAAATACAGCGCCCTCTAGTGCAAAGCCATGAAAACAATAAAAAACGACTACAATCAATGATTACGAAAATAAAATAATTTTTTTTGCAAGTTCAATATGTTTGAATAAAAGGCTAGCTTGTTGGCTACAGTTATAACGAAACAATGAAAAACAGTATCCTGCGATATGAAGCATTGATGAAAAATATCTTCTCGTTTTTCCATTATCATACTTCGAAAAAGGCTTCATCATGATTACAAACAACGCGAAACCGAAGGCACCATTCGAAAATCAACGAACGCGGAGATTTAAGGGTTTAACTAACCAATATTGAACCGTATTTTGATATTTTGGTAGTTATGGATAGATTGGTTTGCGATTTGAATGTATTTATAGTTTATGATTAATTTGTACTAATAATTATTTACTACAATTTATATTTACTAAAATTTATCTCTATTTACTTTGTTGAATATTATGAGAAAATATTTTTTTTTCTGTAATATGATCTCTTTTATCACTTTCAGCTGATTTATTACACTACTTCCATTTTTGGAAGAATGTCGGGATTGTGAATTCAACTCGTGACCTTTTGCGTGAGAGGAGCGGATGTTGCCACTACGCCAGATCGCCTCCGTGAGAAAATAATGTCAAGTTTATTCATTTAACCAACTGCAATGTTTTCAAATTGATAATTATTCAGTAAGAACAAAAATAAAGATAGGATTTTCAAAGAAATTTGGCTATGGAGGTCTAAGGTATGATTTAATTCTGGAAAAGGAGTGTTTTTCCCAAAACAGTCTGGCCTAGAGCATAAATATTGGATCTCGCTGAGGCAAACTTTCAGTATCGTTCTAGATACGAAGCGATGAATATCGCTTGTTCTTCCTTGTTTTGCGTCATCACATGTCTTCGTTTCGGATTGAGATGTGGATGCGACCAGATAACCTATATAAACAAAGAGAGAGATAGCAGAAGAGGAACATTTGCGCTAGGGTATGAATAATGTATCTCTGCTGAGGTAAATATTCAGACTTATTCTTTATTCGAAGCAGTTAACATCGCTTGTTTTCCGTAATCATACGGGCTTCGTTGGTGTCTTTGACATTGCATCAATGCATCAAAATGACGCTATAGCGAAGCAGGCGTTAAGATTGTGCGCCACATAATTATTTGAGGAATATCTAGTTAATGATTGTCGTGCTGGAATGTTGTGAGTTATTTGGGTTCGCGTGCCAATCGCAAAACTGCCTTCAACAAGGATGACATTTGCGCTAATCTTTTTTTTTTTCTCAAAACCATTCATTAATCAGACTCAATTATTTATTATCTAACGTTTACAGAGTCATATTTCACCTTAAAATATAACTGATTTTCTATATAATTAAGACTAACAATTTAATAATACGAGGGTCGTTCAAAAAATAAGTTTCAGTGCCTCAGAAATCGCGGAAAAATAAAGTTAGGACAAAAAAACAAGTTGATTTTCGTAATCTACTTTCTTCTATTTTTCTACATAATCGCCGTAACCAGTCTTCCATGTTTCACAAAAAACACTGCGTCCGGAATAAACATGTCCACGCTGCTGTTCACAGTTTTGTGTTTGAGTACAAACATGATGTTTTCGTACATATGTTAGAAAATGTGACATGTTTGTATTCGTGGTATGTTTGGACATAAGATGTTTAATCCCAATGTTTCACATGATGTTCGAACATGGTGTACAGTTTCTCTTGCATTTTCACCCCAAGCACCGGCAGTGCGTAGATTAGAAGAAGCGAATCGGACACCACACCACCACCATTCAACGCGTGGTGTGTTGGTATGTTGACATGGAAAAAAAATGCTTTCCTATCATGACAATGGTTGATTCGTTTAAAATATTGGGCAAATAAAATAAACCTCTTTATCTGTTCTGAACAAAATAAACGTCGATTGATATCAGAGTTTTTTACAATTAATATCATTATTTAGTGCACGCATTTATATTCATGTAACATTCGCTATTATTAGCTATTTGAACAAGTACTAAAATTGAATTATTCAGCAGTGACATGTTAGGCGTGACGCTAACCACTCGACCACGGGAGCAACAATTTTGGCTGGATCTTTGAATACAAATGGCCAATACTGCTTGTACGCGACGATCGCGACCCGAGCTATAAAACGAGCGGAGAAGAGGAGAAGAAAGGATGATGCAATCGCATGCACACATAGCATATGTAGTGCAGTGTAAGTGTAGCTTTTAGTTTTTTCCTTCATTCAGTTTGTGATAACATCGAGAAATTAATGGTGTGTTTTAGCCGCTGAAATTTCTCTGCTGGTTCTGCTGTGTGCCGCTGAAGGTTGCATCTAAAACTAATTTTTGGGTACTTATTTTTTTGGTCAGCATTTGTACGACGTCGCCCGCCATGCAGTCGGCTTCCCAGACTTTAATTGCCAACATGCACGCAAAAAAAAATAGAAAGCTTCTTTCTATTCAGATAATGTTTTATTTTGAACGAAACCAAGGATTATTTAATCAGACTTGCAAAATGTGCATGAACGATCTATAAACTTTTTCTTAGTCGCGGCAATACATACACACACTCTTTACAGATACACGGGCCGAAGGTTGTGCAATCCACTGATGATTTCACAAGAGCCAAAGGTTGTACCGCTCATGACAACCTACACGAGCTGATGATTGCGCCGGCTAGTGATCATTCTATCCTGGATTCCTCGAGTCGAAAAAGACGCACCACGCTAGATATGGGGTGCAGACTAGGGGGTCGTTGCTGATTAACGGTCAGCTGTATCCCAATAGGAAGTATCCCATGTCGGGCACACGTACAGAGCACTGAAAACTGCAACATCCCAATTGTGAGAACACTTGTAATACTAACCTCGAGCCAACCGCGAGTAATCGGTTACATATTACTCACATAGTTGTAAGCAAACATTGTCAAAATATTGAACTCCCGGCCCCGTTAGGCTGACGCCATATGAGCCTTAATAAAAATATATATTTTGGTGCATGAACTTATAGCCTCTTAGTTCGTGCAATTTTTGAAATGCGAACTAAATTTTAAGTTCGTTTCTGTGAAAAAGTATTCTACGAAGAAATGTTTTGGGATGAATAATTTCTTTCCGTATATGAAAAGAAACGAAACGAAAGCAATGCATACTGCGACATCGGGTGATATGTTTGTACATGATGTTCTTGAATTATAAACATCGTGTTTGTATTCACATGTCTATGTTTGTGTATCATTGTTCGTGTTGGGTATAGACACTCAACACTAACGAGAATCATGTACGAATTCAAACAAAAATATGGAATTTTCACATCGCATGGACATGTGTGAGTGTTTTTTGGAAGACTGGCCGTAACGTTCGAGGTATTTTTCATAGCGTGGCACGAGTTTTTCTATTCCGAGCGCGAAGTGCGTAGTGCCAATCCTTTTGAAGTACGATGTAACTGCGTCACGAATTTCTTCAGTGTTATAGAATCGTTAACCGCCACACTAAGGCTGAGGACATAGTAGAAGCGGTGCGGTGCGATGCGATGCAATACGGAGCGATGAATTGGTGGTATGACGTGGTATGACATACTGATCGCTTCAGATCGCGCGTTTTTTGATGTTTCATTCCACTCCATTCCACATGTAAACAACCCAGTCCAAGGATGCCAGATATGATAACACATATTCATTCTGTAAACAGTTGAATTGTGAGATATTTCATTTGATAACAAATTGATTTTTTCTCAAAAAAGCTTCAACCGAAAATCTAAATTGAAGGTACAGCAAATGAAACATTTTTTTCAGTAGCATTTGTTAACTTTTTCTCTCAACAACACAATTTTTATTTTTGTTCGATTAGTTTAGTTGTGAAGATATTTATACATAAATCGTCTGGCAACCATCACTTGCGTTCACTCGTGGCTAAACACTCCACACATAGTATCGCCGCATTGAAATCGCGTTCGCATCGCGTTTACTATGTCAGGTCCAGGCGGTTTGCATTTGATTTCCGCATTCGTGAACGAAAGAGCTTTTCCGCAAATGAGCCCGCGCCCGCGCCCGCATCGCATTCACTATGTCCTCGGCCTAAGGATAACAACTGCGGCGCTTCTCTCGAGCATGAGAAAGTAATGCAACTTTTTTTCGAGGTCAGTAATATTAACAGAAGCGTTTCTTTTGAGAATAGCGCAAAATATGAAGAATGAGAGAGTGATTATGATGAGAAGAATGAGAAGTGATTATTTTCTTAGTCGCTTCAAGGCACCAATGTATGGCTCTGCATAAATGCTATGCTAAACACTTATGTGACGCTGGTTGGTTTACGTTGTACGAACGATGTCTTGAGATGCAATTCCCCTGAGACAATACTAAATAACATGTAGCATGATATTTGATACTTGCAAGTTTTGTCATTGTTGTTGTTTCTATGCGGTGGCAAAGGAAGATTGATGTAGTTATTAGATGTAAAATAATGGTGCTCCGTTGTATCTATTCTGGCGGCTACATAAGTTGCCCGTTATCGATAGTACGGTTAGGTAAGCATACAAATGGACAGAATAAATATACAGGAAAATGAGAATGCTTCCAATCATCATCAATTTAAACCATTTACAGGCTATGGGTTTGTAATGTATAGCATATCAAACAAATCATAGAGAATTTTCGATTCGATTGGTATTCAAATCGTCATAATCTGTTCGCAGCAAAAATAGTTATTAATGTAAATTTTATTTCATGAAAACGTGACCTGCTTTCTGATTTGGCACCCTTAATGAAAGAGGTAGTCCTACATCAAAAAGCGGGTGGATAATAACAGGAACATAACCGGCGAGGCGTAGGACTACGCTAAGGACTGTCAATTGAAATAACTTATTGGATATCCAACTAGTTTTTCCGAATCTCTTAGTAAAATTAAACCTATAACGCTCCTAAAAATGTCATTCCTAAAGAAGCAATCAATAGATCATACTATGCAGCTATTCGCAGAACTGCAATAGAATATCTGAACCAAATCAGATGTGTGATTGCAGAGGAGGCGACAGCAACCGTAGTGGAACAAATTTTTACCTCCTGTTACCTCCTGTTTTTAACCAAAGAATACAGTTCGCACCATAGTAAAGTATCTTATTTTTATCCTACTTCAAACTTGCTCTATTTTGAGCACTTTTAATTCGGAAACAGTGCTCGAATTCGCGAAAATTGAATGATCGATCGGGAAAAAAAAAATTCCTAAACATATTCACACAAGCTCCCCCAGCAAAAAACTCAACCCAAACTATCAGCCTTGAGAAAGACCATTTTGGAAGCCCGCATCGATAAAAACGTTCTACTTTTCGGCTTGTTTTAATCTCAGTAAAAAAACATTGAAGAACACATTTGGCCAATTATTTCGAAACCCAGTATGTTGAACTGTAAGAAACTGTTTTTAAGTTTTGGGAAACATTAGTTTTCAAAGATACAATTGAAGTTCTGTTGTTTGTTCTGTCCATTTGTATGCTTACCTAACCGTACTGTCGATAACGAACAACTTATGCAGCCGCCAGAATAGAAACAACGAATGGAATAACGAAAAGAGAATATTTGCGATATAAACTCCGCTGTCGCTAACGCATAAATATTGCATCTCATCTGAGGAAAATTTTCAGTCTCTTTCTATACACAAAACAATGAGTAAATGCTCGTTTCGTATCATCTTAGTTGTACCTCGAGCTTTGGAAGCGAGCGGATATTCCACTCGCTGTGCCTTTGACATTGCAATCGAGCCAAGGCATTGCGAAGCAGGCGTATTTGGGAAGAGAAGGGAACATCAAGCTTGGTCATCATCGCAGGCTCATAAGGAAAACGATGTTTTTGCTGGAATGCTATGTGTGATGTAGTTCCGCGTTTCAGTCGCAAAATTGTCTCCACCAAGGATGGCATCTTCACAATACAACTGCAGCTGCACCTCAGCAAGCACTCGTCTCTTAGAGGCCAGTAATACCAACAAAAAATTTCATTCTGAGAAGAGTGCAACATGATGATAAGCTTGTGTTTGACTTTAAGTATGTTGCTTGTTTTCGTTGCGCTAAACTTTCAATTTGTTCAAATCCTGTACGTATGAATAGCGCACCTTTGCTACTTTTAGTTGCCATTTGTATTTGCTCATGCTTATTACAATACTCAGAGCAATTCGTGCATTAACATAAATTAAAGCTGCTTCTAGAAAGTAGTCCTACATTCACAAAGCGATCGTGTCGTGGATACAATCTCCTATATTTTTGTTTTGTTTTGGTATTAAACTAAAAAAACTAATTTAGTTTGCTGAAGTATGTCGAACGCCCTTATTGTATCGTTTATATAAAACACATGTTAGTTAAAACAAATGTATACACCGTATAGAATTCTAAATGAAATCGCTACAATAAATATCATATCTACGTAACCAAGGAAAATCAGAAAGACGACCGAAACTTCCCAAGTTGGAATGAAAACTCGAATTGAACGTGCTGAGAATAAACCGAAGCAAGTACCTCCTGGTTTAAGCGGTTCTTCTACGCACCAGGGGTCCTCAGCACTGCCCGGAGCAGCACCCACCCCGTCTGTTCCATTTTCGCGGTCGAGGCAACAGCCACAATCTGGTTTGCTTGCGCTTTCTGACCTGGTGGACAACATTTTAAATGCTCTAAATATAAATGACCCTCTTAAAAGCATAGTATTATGTTTGCTCCCGATTGTGAGAACATTTTTGAAAGAAAAATGTGGTTTTTTAGCAGCGTTCATTTCCCTCGATGCCTGATTCAGTGCAAGAGGTCAAGGATTTGACCACTGTAATACAGTGGAATTGCAGAAGCATCATCCCTAAACTAGATCAATTTAAATTTTTAGTTCATAGTTCTAACTGTGATGTATTTTCCCTCTGTGAAACATGGCTTTCTTCAGCCGACGAGCTGAATTTCCACGATTTCAACATTATTCGCCTCGATCGAAATGACTCGTTTGGTGACGTACTATTGGGGATCAAAAAATGTCACTCCTTCTATAGAGTTACTCTCCCATCGATGATAGGCATTGAAGTTGTCGCTTGCCAGACACAAATCAATGGCAAAGACTTCTGCATTGCCTCGATATATATTCCTCCAAGAACCATGGTCGGCCGCCATCAGTTTTTTGATATCATTGCGGCATTGCCGGAGCCGCGGCTAATCTTAGGTGACCTCAACTCCCATGGATCAGCATGGGGGTCACACTATGATGACAGCCGTGCCACGTTGATTTATGATCTGTGCGACAACTTCAACATGACAGTTTAAAATACAGGGGAAGCAACTAGGATAGCCAACCCTCCTGCACGGGCAAGTATGCTAGACATATCACTTTGCTCTTCTTCATTATCCCTGGATTGCACGTGGAAGGTAATCCAAGATCCCCACGGTAGTGATCACCTGCCAATAATTTTATCGATCGCTAATGAATCAGGTTCTCGTGAGTCAGTCGATATTGCGTATGACCTCACGAAAAATATTGACTGGAGAAAATTTGCAGAAATAATATCTGAAGCACTTGTTTCAATGCATGAACTTCCTCCACTCGAAGAGTATAACTATATATCGAGTTTGATTTACGAAAGCGCACTTCAAGCTCAAAAGAAACGTGTTCCTGCTACCACTTTCCGACGTCGTCCTCCATCACTTTGGTGGGACAAGGAGTGTTCAAAGGTCTACCTTGAAAAATCATCCGCTTTTAAAAAATTCAGGAAAACTGGATTAGTGGATTGGTTTCGAAAGTACCAAGCTCTAGAAGCCAAACTAAAAGGTCTGATTAAAGCAAAAAAGCGTGGATATTGGCGGAAGTTCGTCAATGGTTTGTCAAGGGAGACAGCTATGAGCACTCTTTGGAATACGGCTAGCAGAATACGTGGCTGGAACCATACAAATGAAAGTGAGGAATACTCTGACCGTTGGATTTTCAAATTTGCAAGAAAGGTTTGTCCCGATTCCGTTCCTGCACAAAACGTCGTACGCGACATTCCGCTCCAAGGCGATTATGAGAATTTTTCGATGGTAGAATTCTCAATTGCACTTCTCTCATGTAACAATTCAGCTCCGGGGTCGGACAAGATTAAATTCAACTTATTGAAGAATCTTCCCGACTTGGCAAAACAGCGTTTGCTGAACTTGTTCAACAAGTTTCTGGAGCTGAATATTGTCCCGCATGACTGGAGACAAGTGAGAGTGATAGCCATACGGAAACCCAACAAGCCGGCTTGCGATCACAACTCGTATAGGCCGATTGCAATGTTATCCTGTATTCGTAAATTGTTAGAGAAAATGATTCTACTTCGTTTGGACAAGTGGGTTGAAACGAACAATTTGCTGTCAAATACGCAGTTTGGCTTCCGCCGAGGTAAAGGGACGAACGATTGTCTCGCGCTGCTATCTTCTGAAATCCAAATCGCATTTGCTCGCAAAGAACAAATGGCTTCCGTTTTTCTCGATATCAAAGGGGCATTTGATTCAGTTTCCATGGAAATTATCTCAGAGAAACTTCATAATCGTGGACTTTCACCAATTCTGAATAATTTCCTGTACAATTTACTGTCAGAAAAGCACATGTTTTTCAATCATGGCAGCTTGAAATCTTCTCGATACAGTTTTATGGGCCTGCCACAAGGCTCCTGCTTAAGCCCCCTCTTGTACAGTTTTTACGTCAATGATATAGATGATTGTCTAACTAGAGATTGCACGTTGAGACAACTTGCAGACGATGGAGTTATTTCGATCACGGGTACTAATTCCGCCGTTCTGCAAAAATCCTTGCAAGATACCCTGAACAACCTGTTCACGTGGGCTCTCAAGCTGGGTATCGAATTCTCTACAGAGAAAACCGAAATGGTCGTTTTTTCTAGGAAGCACGAACCCGCCCAATTCCAGCTTCACCTATCCGGCAAAGCGATCAGGCACTCGATGTTTTTCAAATACCTTGGAGTATATTTTGACTCTAAATGTACCTGGGGAATACACATTGCGTATTTGAAACAGAAATGCTAGCAAAGAATCAATTTTCTCCAAACAATAACCGGAACATGGTGGGGCGCCCATCCAGGAGACCTCATTCAGTTGTACAAAACAACGATATTATCAGTGTTAGAATATGGCAGTTTTTGCTTCCGATCAGCTGCCAGGATTCATATTCTCAAGCTGGACGGAATACAATATTGTTTGCGTATAGCCATGGGGTGTTTGCATTCGACACATACGATGAGTCTCGAAGTTTTGGCAGGAGTACCCCCGCTTACTCTTCGGTTCACAGAATTATCCTACAGATTTCTCATCCGTTGCAAGATCATGAATCCATTGGTGATTGATAACTTCGAAAATCTACTCCAACTGACTCCTCAGTCAAGTTTTATGTCTTTATACCATGAGTACCTTACCCATGAAGTGCACCCTTCACCGGGCATCTCCAACCAAGTTTGCTTCCCATACTTTTGCAATTCCTCTGTCAATTTTGATCTGTCCATGCGACAAAAGATCCATGGAATCCCAGATCATCTACGCTCCGATTATATTCCGGAGATATTTTCGGCAGAATATGGGAAAGTTAGATCTGATAAAATGTTCTTTACTGACGGTTCATGCATAAACGGGTCCACTGGCTTCGGCATCTTCAATGAAAATTCCAGTGCCTCTTTCAAACTCAAAGATCCTTGTTCCGTGTATATCGCTGAACTGGGTGCGATATACTACGCTTTAGGGATCATTGAAACATTGCCCATCGACCATTATTTTATTTTTTCAGACAGTCTCAGCTCAATAGAGGCAATCCGCTCAATGAAAGTTGATAAACGCTCATCTTATTTCCTAACAAGAATAAGACATCTATTGAGTGTTTTGGTCGAAAAATTATTCAAGATTACCTTAGCATGGGTTCCCTCTCATTGCTCGATTCCGGGGAATGAGAAAGCGGACTCGCTAGCTAAGGTGGGCGCTTTAGAAGGCACACTTTTTGAAAGGCAAATTACTTATAACGAATTTTTTCACATTCCTCGTCAGGACATACTCGTTAGTTGGCAGCGCGTGTGGAATGAAGATGAGTTCGGTCGTTGGTTACACACGATTATCCCTATGGTTTCGACGAAAGCTTGGTTTAAGGGATTGAATGTCGGTCGTGATTTCATTCGCGTGATATCTCGGCTTATGTCCAATCACTACAACCTAAACGCGCATCTCTATCGCATTGGGCTCGCAGCAAACAATCTTTGTGATTGTGGCGATGGCTACCACGACATCGAGCATATTGTCTGGTCGTGTATCCGGTTCCATGCTGCTCGCTCTCAGCTCTCTAGAGCACTAAGAGCAAAAGGCAGACAATCGGATATCCCCGTCCGGGATATCTTAGGTAGCCGTGATCCTGATCTTCTGCTTCATCTATACCTGTTCCTCAGAAACGCCGATGTCAACGTTTAATGATGTTTCCTTCGTTGTGTCCCTGTTTCGTATCCCTCCTATCCGATCTATAAACTTTTACTTAGTCGCGGCAATACATACACACACTCTTTACAGATTCACGGGCCAAAGGTTGTGCAGTCCACTGATGATTCAACAAAAGCCAAAGGTTGTACCGCTCATGACAACTCTACACGAGCTGATGATTGCGCCGGCTAGTGACCATTCTATCCTGGATTCCTCGAGAAGACGCACCACGCTAGATATGGGGTACAGACTAGGGGGGCGTTGCTGATTAATGGTCAGCTGCATCCCAATAGGAAGTATCCCGTGTCGGGCACAGGTACAGATCATTGAAGACAGCAACATCACAATTACGAAAACACTTGTAATACTAACCTCGAGCCAACCGCGAGTAATCGGTTACATATTACTAACATAGTTATAAGGCAAACATTGTCGAAATATTGAACTCCCAGCCCCGTCAGGTTGACGCCATATGAGCCTTAATAAAAATGTATATTATGGATAAAAAAAAGGCAAAATTCAAAGTAATGGCTAACGCAGCAGAAATCTTCGGGCAAATAATTCGTCGTAAATTCGTATGAACAAATCTGTTTTATTTCTCATAACAGGTCGTAGCTTGTCTTTATCGCAACTTGTAATTTTAATATCGCGAATAGTGATAAACATCATTATAACAAGACACAGAACTCGCCAGGATGACGGTTAAGTCGATTGTACCTTGTACCAGATGTATGAAAATGGGACCGGAATTCACACTACTTTTCTTTTCTATGCTCGTCACACGTGTTTCGTATCATATATAAGGCTGTCAAAAAAGTCCTGCGGTATTTTTTTTGAATTTTCATTTGTTCATAAAATTAGTTACAATCATCTGTTTTAAGTCAAATATGCGCCGTTTTGTTCGATGACTTGTTCCCAACGAGATGCCAACTTCATAATACCCCTGTTATAGAAGCTCGCTTCCTTATTGGCAAAAAACTCGGATAGCCAATTTTCACAGGCCTCTTTTATGGCTAACTTTTGACTACCTAGCTCGTTCACCATGGACAAAAACAGGTGGTAGTCACTTGGTGCACGGTCCGGACTATACGGCAGATGCAAAAGAACCTCCCATCCGAGCTCCCGGAGCTTCTGGCGCGTCACCAAAGAAGTGTGTGGCCTGGCGTTGTCCTGATGGAAGACAATGCGGCCTCTGTTTATCAAAGATGGCCTCTTCTTCATGAGTGCTACCTTCAAGCGGTCCAGTTGTTGGCAGTACAGGTCCAAATTGAGCGTTTGGCCATAGGGAAGCAGCTCATAATAGATTATTCCTTGACAATCCCACCAAACACACAGCAGAACCTTCCTGGCCGTTAATGAGGGCTTGGCCACCGTCTGAGCCGCTTCAGCGGGCTTCGACCACGACCGTTTGCGCTTCACGTTGTCGTAAGTGACCCACTTTTCATCGCCAGTCACCATCCGCTTCAGAAACGGGTCGATTTTGTTGCGATTCAGCAGCGATTCACATGCGTCGATACGGTCAAAGATGTTTTTTGCGTCAACGTGTGTGGCACCCATACATCGAGCTTCTTTGTGAATCCAAGCTTCTTCAAATGGTTAATAACGGTTTGATGACTTATCCCCAGCTTTTGGCCGATGCTACGGCTGCTACTATGTCGGTCTTTCTCGGCTAATTCAGCGATTTTGTCGCAATTTTCAACGACAGGCCTTCCGGAGCGTGGCGCATCTTCGACGACCTCTACACCAGAACGAAAACGTTGAAACCATCGTTGTGCGGTGAAAATGGAAACTGTATCGGGTCCATAAACTGCACAAATTTCATTGGCAGCTTGAGATGCATTTTTGCCTTTGCCATAGTAGTACTGTAAAATATGTCGGATTTTCTCTTTATTTTGCTCCATATTTGCGACACTATAACTCACGAACTACTTAACCAAACAAAACACTGTCAAGGACTATATTATAGCAAGCTATAGTATGACTCGATACAATGAATACAACTAGAACTACGCGCTTACAACGACACCTCGCGGAAATAACGCAGGACTTTTTTGACAGCCTAATATGTTATGAATAATTGAAGATGTAGAACAAAGTTGCATGTTTTGCAACAAATTATATTTTTCTGTTATGCTTTGTCATGACAACTAGTTCGAGAGTATTAATCATGAGTACAGAAGTAGAATAATATTTTCAAATATTATTGGCAACCCTTTAAAATTGACCAATCAGCAGTCCATCATGTTTCTATGATAGAGTACTTGGTCCTTATTAGCGAATAACCATAGCAATAGATTTTTACAATCTTCTCTTCATCCCAATTTCATATCACTCTGGAAATTTTCCAAAGCGGGAAAAATGTGGTAATCGTTTGGTGACAGTCCGAAATATATGGTGGATGCATTTTAATATCCCAATTAACCTTTCGGAATTGTGTGACCTTGCGTTGTTGTGATGGAACACAACACCTCTTCTGTTGGCCAATTCTGAACGTTTCTGGTCAATCGCTAGCTTCAAACGGTTCATTTGTTGACAGTAGAGATTATAATTTAGTGTATTGGACCGAAAAAAAAAAATAAAAAACATATTTTTAAAAAAAGATTTAAACATTTAAAAAGAAATTAAAAATTGAAAATAAATTAAATTGCACGCATTTTACTGTTGCAATATCGTTTACTGATCGCTAAAGCCAGCCAACGAGAAAATAATGGATAACTTTTTCCTCAACCTCATATTACGACATTTATTTGTTTAAAATTATTCAATTGGTTCTAGTGGAAGGGGGATATCACTTTTTAAAATGAGTAGTGGTGATAGTTAAGAAAATTGTTCTGATGGGATTCGAACTCCGTTTGTTTGGTTGATAAGCAATAGTTATTTCGCATGGCTCATTATCATCGTTTGTCTGCTCTCAGCCACCACAGCAAGTGTAAGTGAAGAATTTGAACAAACGCCATATAATGTGAAGCACCTTGGTTTTGATGGGTGTGTCGGGGAATCCATAAATCGGGCCAATCAAAACGAGGCAATTAGGGCGTTTAGAGCGCGCTTGACATTTCACATTTATTCAATTGCTTATCTCAGGAAAAACAACATTTTATTAATTGTGATTTATGCGTAGAAATATTTCCTATCAATTGATGCAAACATCTTTCCGATCTATTAAGAATGGTCGAGTTAAGGTGGCTCACGTATTGTTTACTGTTCGGAGTCATATGTGTTAATATTTGATTACGTTGAATAGTTTCCTTTAACCAGCAATGTTTTTATACCCATCCGGAAGCTTTCTTGGCGATTTGCAAATTAAAATCATGCTACAGGATCGCATGGAGCGCTTCATTTTTAATTTCAGGTTATGATTTCTATGCTCATGAGTTTCTATGTTGGCTACAGAAAGGCGGCCATCTTAGCAATCCCTTGGAGTTATAAGCATATGAAATCTTACATTTTTTTCTGCATGATCTGGGTTCAGGTTTCAATTCACCCCCCATATATTTCGGTTAGACGGTTTTGCAGCACCAAACTGAACTAGTGAGTATGATAATAATAGCATGACAATCGAAAGCATGATAATAGAAATGATAAATAGGAAAACATAACGTATTTTTGATTACAAGTTGTGCCGCAGACAAGGAATTTCTACCTGATGAACAAATTAAGGCATTATGTGAGTGTGTTTATTTCGACTGATCTAGAATTAAACCTACACCGGTAGTAGCCGTGAACAATGTCAAATCACCGCTTTGCTACAATCTCCATAACGGTCTACTCATATGATTGCTTCCGAGCCCAGACCGCAGAGAAAATCCAAGCCTAATTATTGACACAACTTCAACCATAAACGGGGTATAAACATGTTCATTAGATCTAACAAACTGCCACAACCCAAAAAAAAATTTTATAATCATCTACTGAACAAAAGAGTATCCAGGTTGGGATATCCACAGCATCATTCCTGTTTCCATTTTAGACCCCACAGATACCTACAGAAAACAATACTCTACCCGTCGTTACTTCGTCAACGTACACACTAATGTTGACTGTCGAACAGGTCACAAATCTAAATTTATAAAAACTAGACATGGGTTATAATATGTGATATAACCACCAGGTAGACGTAGGACTACCGTTCGCTCAGTAATCATTTGTTTGAAGTTGTATCCGAATCAACTCTTAATGAATGAATGAATATTTTAAAGTTTGCTGAACGTTCTGCTTGTAAGTGTGTGATGAGTGCATGAGTACACAGTAGAGTGCCAATGAAAATGGTCATCTCGAATTTCCAAATGAGACATCATGGGACGAACTACTCTTTGCAAAACTTCAACTAAATCGGACTCATTCACTATTGTCGCACAACCGCCAAAGATTGAATTTTTTGAATAAACGTTAGTAGTTACTTTTGTATAAATCAACATCAATTCATACCAGCTCGTGTTCCTCTCAGTTAAACTCCAGATGGTTTGAAAGCACTATGTGAGCGTTACTATTCCGTCTCTGTTCGAAATTCGATGAACTTTTCACAAATTCTTCTGAAGTCACTTCCGTATGAACATTTGATCCCGACTTGGGCTGATGTTCTGATTTCTGATTCATGATTTTAAAAAACAGGTTACAATATTCTATTTTTATTTAAACGACTTTGACTTTTTGCACAGATTATGTTAGCGTCACGTAACTGAAAGGGAGGGGGATTTGTCTTGCGTTACTTGTTGTTACATAGAGGAGAGAGGGGGTCTAACAACCGCATTTTCAGCGTTGTGAAAGTTATGTACCACGACGATATCAGTACTCTTACTGTGTTACTCTTAGGCCCTTTGAAATATGTTGATAAAGAAATTCTTCTCAGAGGATGCTTTTTTATTCGAAAATACCATGAAGCACAGCCACAGTTTTTTCCCTGTTGGGTGTGAACCACTGCGTCCATTATTTAGAACTATTGTGGTATACCCCTTTTTTATATTACATTTCAAGCAGAGAAGAGAAGTGGAACATGAGAGAAAAAAGTAGCAACGATTTGTGGGAAGAAAATGTAAACAGTGAAAAAATTGACAGATGGTTTACGCTCTAAAAATTGAACATAATGTTAAGATATCTCTGAAATGGTGGGAGATGTCATATATATGGTGGGAGGTTCGTATATGATGTTATTAATGTTAGCATCATCATGATAAACACGGCGATATAGTGGTTCTCAGATTTTCATGTAAATTGGTAGTTTTGTTCCTTATCGCAAAATATTAGATCCCATTTCATTTTAGGGTGGTTCGAAAAATCTAGTTTTTCCCTTTTTTTTTTTTTTTTTTTTTCCACAAATGACTTTTTTCAAAAATTCATATCTTTTTAACTACTAAACCGATTCAAATGATCGACATATCAAATTGGCCAGTTAGCTAGTCTTTTTTGAAAAAATACTACACTTGCAAAAAAAAATGTTTTCTTAATTATTGATCGTATTTGATCTTTATAGTTTTCATCGTCCAAGAGCGCTATATTTTTTTAATATTTTTTCTCGAAAGCTGATAATTTTTTAGATACCATATCCAAAAATGTGTTCTTCGTTTTTAAATTATGATTTTTCAAATTTAACCAATGGTTAAAAAAATCATTTTTCTTTTTTTCCAAAAATTACGTTTTTTAAAAATTCATAACTTTTGATCTATATTTTGAACCGATTCAGATAATCGACATAGTTAATTGAAGTCAATAATTTCACACTTGCATAAAACAGGAATTTTATTCGCATACATATAGTCTAGTCGCTTAGGATGATCGAAAGAAGCTTAAAAACATGTTAACTTTGAAAAATCATAACTCAAGAACGAAAAAGAATACATCTCTAATTGTTTTATGTGTTAAGTAAAAAATCCTCAGATTTCAAGAAAAAATAGAAAAAATACAGCGTCCTTTGTCCCGAAACTATAAAAAACAGATACAATTATCAATAACGAAAACAAAATTAATTTTTTTCGCAAGTGCAATATTTTTCCGAAAAATTCTAGCTTATTGCCTTTAATTTGATACATCGATCATCTCGGTTAAAATTATAACTCAAAAAAGAAAAAAGAACACATCTGATTTTGAGTAAAAAATGTAAATGTGTAAAAAATCTTCAGTTTTCAAGAAAAAATATAGAAAATTATATCGCCGTTGGTTCCGAAACCATGTAAAAAATAAAAAAAAAAAAGGATACAATCATTAATTACGAAACCAAAATTCAAATTTCTTGCAAGTTTGATATTTCTCCAAAAAAAGACTAGCTATTTAACTTCAATTTGATGTGTCGATCATCTGAATCGGCTTAGTGGTTAAAAAATTAAGAGTTTTTGATAAAAGTCATTTTTGGGGAAAGGGAAAAGAAAGAATCACCAAAAAAATAATACAGGTTCAACTAACAACTAACAAACCGCCAATTAAAAAAAATACTCCAACTAAAAAAGCGTCTAATAAGCGAATGTGTACTGTAAAACTGTAAAAAATATACAATCGAAGACTCTTTTTTTCGTTTATGAGTTTGTTTTTTTTAAGTTACTACTAGGCATGTTTGCGGATTAATAGAAAGATATGATATGATGATCCTTCAAATAAGTTTGAAAGTTAAGAATTGGAAAAAAAATAAAATTCATGTGAATGGAGACGACTGTTGTGTACAGCTCATGCCACTGGGGCCTTTTGCTGATTAAGTAAGTAAGATTTCTTCAAAAACGTCATAACTTTTCAGACATTTTAAAAATCGACATATCAAATGAAACCTTATTCTTTTATGAATCTACTTCAATCGGTCATTCAAACAAACTCAGAAATTAAATACTACCGAAAAACTTTAATTATAAAGCTTAGAAAATTTTCCACTTAATTTTCCACTCTTTCACACCAAATTTCTATCTTGTCGCAATTTTAAACCTCTCAAATTGAATTGTCAAAATGATAGGTAAAAGAACGAAAAGCAGGAAAAATTAACAAATAATGGGGGGTAAATAATGAAGCAAAGGTAATCATGGATTTTTCATAACCATCCCAAAAAAACATTCCTTTTTAATTTCTCTTTCAAATTTTGATAAAATTGCACTGAATAGTTAATATAGTTAATATAGTTAATATAGTTAATATAGTATAAGGGTAATATTAATATTTGAATTAACTTATGTAATTATAAACTTGTTTATATAAACCTTCCCATCCTATCATTCTTCATTAAAGACCTTGCGTCAAGACAGCTAGATATCCATACACTCTCAAATCAAGTGTGCCTGAAAAAAATATATTCTTCACGTAAACAAGCGATGAAAATGTGGACACTTTTTAGTCAGTGAATTGTATGGAGTTCCACTGCTGTGCTTCAAGCTTATCTACTACTTATTGATGAAGGAGTAGACTGAAAGCTATAGCGAGATAGGTGCCATTTAGGAAACAGCCACAGTTACGAAGGGTTCATTGCGCTGCCAGTTTGGCGATTCGATGATATCTCGGAACGACCACCGGGATCGTGTGACTTAACACGTTGAGCCTATTGTCGGTCCCTAGGGGCCGTCCTTGAGTTTTTAGGTAGAAAAGCGCTGATTGACTGGGACTGACAGTTACAAAATACGAAAATAAAAATATATACGGTTTGTTTTCGGAGGTTAAACTAAATGTAGCTACTTTCTAGAATTTCTGACTATTTTCTATCTATACAATAAATGTGATTGAAAAATTGTGATAGAAAAATTCTCCACCGAAACGAGATAATCCAGTAATTTTTTTACCGAAATTTGTAATAAAGTACTTGTCTTTTGTTGGTGGAGATTTGTTCTCCCTCGGAAAAGCTTGGAGTATATCGTCGTATTGATTTGCTTTGAACTAGTTTCAAAGGTATGAATGCCTTTTGATGTCATAATTGTACCAATTTATAACCACACAAATAGTTTTGGCTGTGTAACAGAAATGCAAGCTGATCTCTCCCGATACGGGATACGTACCTGCTCTCTACCTTCAATAAGGAAGTACATACCGCAACTATTCAAACGACTTTCTAACCCAGCCAGCTAATAAATCATCCCACTTGGTAGGGCGGTTAGTGTCCCGGAAACAAGATGCATTAATATACTATGACACATATCGAGTCAGTATTAACACCGATACTCGCTTGAAGTGGTCAGCAATCAGTTCAATGTTTCGTCACACACTATGACCACACAGGCGACTGTTTCTAATAATCCTACCCCTTATTTTTGATTGGCTTCATGAGTTAGATACATTTCGGAGAACAAAGCTATATTGGGGAGGATTAATTACGTGATCAACTTCAGCTTTCGCCCAAGCTGATGATGGGATGAAAAAAAGTGTAGGGACCACCAACGGAAGAGTGAACAGCCAAAAAAAAAGCAGCAGTTCTATTTTCGAGGTCGTTTCCGCCGAGGAGTTTCTGCGGGATTCAAAGTCTGTTGCGACCAATCATTGACAAATCTGTTAGAACAACTTCCTCCCGCCCAGAGGATTAGCCGGTGCCGCCACTAAACACGAGTGGTGACGGAACGCGGCTCCACGATTCCACGAATAGTCGTGGAGTTAAAGACGATAGGGAGTAGGCGTGTGTGTTGTTAATATTGGTGGAAAACGTTTCAAATAGAGTTAGAAAAGTGTATTTAAGATGCGGAAGCCGGTTTGTTTTGGCAAGAGAGTATTGCGCTCTGGCGCCGTGTGAAGAATAGCTTTTGGAACACTTGAAGGGTGATTAATGGAGCATTTGTTTGTCCACTTCTCACGAAAAGCGATACAACAGGGAAACCGGTGGAAAACATGTTGATTCGATTTTATGGTGTACCAATCGTTATAAGAGTCGGAGAAAAATCCATTAAGCGTATGAAGGAAGCAGAACAATTTCAGAGATTTTCAGTTATTGTTGAACTGTGTAACATCTTGGAATGCAATTGTGAAGTTGATGCTTTTAATTTGTAACCCCCCACTAACAACTATATCTTCCTTGATAATCGCTAGGGAACCACGCTAGAGAGGCGACCCTTCTGACCTTCGGGCGGCGAATATCATACTAACATTCCATCCCTTCCCCTGGTGACTGTGAGGAAGTGGTCGGCGTCGTTATTAATCTCAAGTAAATAAATGATTCACTTCGCTCTGAAAATGACGACTGAAAACTTCGCTTCAGTGTGGAGAACAGGGTTGCCGCATTCAATTCTGTAAAATTTTCTGAAGAAGTCTGTATAAATGTATTTTTAGCAAAAAAAATCTGTATAAAAATCTGTATCGAAAAATTAAGGTAAAAAAGGAAAACAAGGTTTATTCCAATTCTGAATTTATTTTTCTTATTTATGGGTTGTTAAAGTCGGATCAATACAACAAAATAAATCATAAAAAGGCTATCTCCTAAGCATTTGAATTTTATGATGTTTATACATGGTTTTGTTGAACTTCGTCTTCAAAATTTTCAGTGATTTCAACCTCGAAGCTCCTCTTTGAGCCGATACATGATTCTTCGCTTTCAAAATAGAGTCTATAATTGTGGGTGCCAACCGATTTCCGGACTTCCATTTGTTGGCATTGTAAAACGAAAATATTCGCTCAACACACGCTGATGAATGTTATCAAAAAGTGTCTTAGAAGCGACTTTAGCAATGGATACAAAATTCTTATCACGCCTTGGCACATCCAACAGCTAAGACCAAGTTATATCTGAGTCTCTCAATTTTTGCCCCTTAAGATTCGTCTTGAGTAGCCTGAATTTGTTATTTAAGCCTTGTCTAAATATTACCTGCCTCAATGAATTGAGGAAATTGGCGCATCAAATAATTAAGGTTTGGTAGCTTGACGACATTTTTAGGTTTTATAAAGGTCGATAACTGAAATCAAATCGCTTAGAATTTTTTTCACGAGTTCAATATAGAAGTCACGACAAATCGATTTGAAGTCAGCTTACTAGCCGGACTCAATCCTTTTTCAGCTTCTTCCGGGCCTTTCTGATTGAAAAGTGTAATTGACGTTATTAATGAGGTAGAACAAAGATAAGGAACAGCAAAATCGATTTAGACATTGACGGATAGATTATGGTTATACTAACATGGAACGAATAGAATAGTTTAAGCTCTTCAAATCGCTCAAGAGTTCGCTTAACAACTACCTCCACGTTGCCATCACGTTGCGTTGCGTTGAACATTTTAAAAAATCGTGGTATCTATGTATGCACTGTAAGAAAGGTAATGTTTAAAATTGAATTTAAAAAAATCAGTAAATTCTGTATTTTTGCTAAAAATCTGTAATTCTGTGTACAGATTATGTATCTGAAATTTGGGAAAAATATGTAAAATACAGAAAATTCTGTATATGTGGCAACCATGGTGAAGAATAAAACGAGTAGACATGAAGCGAAAGAAGCGTGCACGAATGAGAAGAGAGCCGCAACACATTGAGTTATCGTGAATAATGTGCAACTAGAAATGCAGTAGGTTCATTTTTGATAACGATTTGACAGTATCAGTCAGTGTTGAAAAAAATCGTCTTCGTTAAGCTCAAATGCATAGATTTTCGGGCTAGGTTGCATCGAAAACCTATATACTCCAAACGAAAATCAAAATGACAAATCCAGACAAGCAGTGAATATGAGCAAATGAACTTTTGTTCTTCAATATGTTTTGAAGGTTTTTTTTTCACCCAGTGTCATTTTCATATTGATAATTCGAGACGTCAGAATTGAATCTCATTTTAGCTAAATGAATATCAGCTGTTGTTTACTTTTAACCTGAGGCTGCTGCGTGCGGATGGTTTTTATTTAATTCGAACTTTTATTGTATTGCTGCTTGTAATACAATAAACACAGCGTTCAGGGATCGTTCGCGGTTTTTGCTTGTCTCTATCCAAATGTTTTATGAGCCCTTGCTGCTTTGCAGCTGCCGGATGCCGTGTTTGGAAAATTCACTGCCAGAACGAATATCATTTCGAATGTGATGAATATCAATTTGTTGCTTTTGATATTTGAAGTATAAATAACAGCGAAGTTATGAACCCCACTCAATGCCGCATTCATTCATTATAGCAAATTTGTTCATGCATCAGCGATATGAACAAAATGAACTCGTTTGTTATTGTCATCAATATAATGAGGGAAGTGTGTTTCAAGTTGGAAAAAAGTCATTTACACTGAAATAAAATCATATTGGTTACTCGTGAATATTTGTTGATATTCTAAGACACTGGTATCAGTAATTTTTTTACCTTCAACTAACTATTTCTCTTTCAAATTATAAATCTTGAACTAAGCATATGCTACTCAAAAGACCGCTGTTTTTCACTAAGAATATTCGGAAGGAAATCATCGAAGTATTTTGAAAATATCATTCGTAAGGAAGATTCGTTTACAGAACCTAAAGAGATATTAGCATTATCAGTATCAAAAAAGCATATTCTTGAAAGTATTCTCCCTACCAGGGTAGCAAAATCTCATTTTCAATTCACTGACAGCGCAAGATATTGAGACAACATCAAACTCAATCACCAATGTTCCGCAGCTCATGACAAATGAACAGAACTAAATTACATGCAACCGACACTTCATCGCTTTGAACATTTAGCTTTTTCATTATCTCCCACCAGTGCTTGGAAATATCTGTTTCACATCAATCTTTTCAGCTGAATTTCCAAACACATTCGATACCATTGCATTCGGGATACCAAAAATGAACCAACGCCAAACCTCACAATCACAGCAAGCCACTCACAGTTGATTCATCCAGTTTCGTTCATTCTCTTTTTTCATTCTGCTCTGCGTTCACGGAATTTGAGCAAAAGAAAATATCTGTAGTTTTGTCTTTCATTGATATTAATATACCAGTTCATTCACTATCAGCATCGTTCTTGGATACTGACAAAACAGAGGAATTCGTTGAGGATGATAACGAAGTCCTTCCTGAATTTGGAGAATGTATTTTGTAGACCAAATTTTTGAGTAATTTTTCTTAAGACGGTTATTAAGACGGTCATGTGATTTAGTGTAAAAACTGGTAGAAATATTAGCAGACAATCTTCTGCATCGGGGAAAAAAGGGAATCGAGCTATCTGAAAGCAAAACAAACTTCGAGACATTTTATAATCTACTGCAATCAAAGAACGAGCCACAAAATCACCGCATTCCCATGAATTGACCATTGTTATCGTGTTTATGGCGTCATATTTCGGCACATATCTGCAGTATAGAACATAAGAGGCAGAAGAAAAAAAACGTCACACATTAAAGGGTGTGTCACATCAAATTGCATCACGGAAAAAACGCTGTAGAAATTTAATTTTCAGGAATTATATCTTCAGCTTTCGCTTTAAAATCAGATAAGAGTGTATAGATCACGTCGGACATGCTTCACTGTCAATTTTTCGTAAATTTGGAAAAATGTCGTCGAACGAAAAAGAGCGTCGTGAATTAATCCTGTGCACTCATTTCGAGAATCCGGAGTTGTCACATCGGGACATCGGTAAGATGCTGGGAATCGTCCAATCCACGGTCAGCAGAGTACTAAAACGATACTTCGAGAACCTAACCATCGACCGGAAGGTGAAGAACGGCAAAAATGGATGCTCCGTCAGTGAAAAAGATCACAAGCACGTAGTTAAGCAGTTTAGACGTGATCCGAGAAGTTCGGTCCGGGATGTTGCCAATAAGGTGAATTTATCAAGTTCATTCGTTCAGCGGACCAAGCAGCGGGAGGGCCTGCGTACATACAAGGTTCAGAAGGCTCCTAACCGCGACGAAAGGCAAAACATGGTGGGGAAGACGCGAGCCCGGAAGCTGTACACCGAAATGCTGACGAAGCCGCATTGCCTGGTAATGGACGACGAAACCTACGTCAAAGCGGACTTTCGTCAGCTACCGGGCCTGTTGTTCTTCTCCGCAGAGGACAAATTCAGCGTTCCGGAGGAGATTCGCATACAGAAACTATTCAAGTTTGCCAAAAAGTACATGGTGTGGCAAGCGATCTGCTCTTGCGGAAAGCGGAGCGTCCCCTTCGTGATGACCGGCACGGTAAACGGGCAGGTTTACCTTAAGGAGTGCCTACAGAAGCGCTTACTACCACTATTGAAGCAGCACGAGGGCCCGACCATCTTCTGGACGGATGTCGCTTCGTGCCACTATTCAAAGGACGTGTTGGAGTGGTACGAAGCCAACGGGGTAACCTTCTTGCCAAAGGAAATGAACCCGCCCAACGCGCCGGAGCTTCGCCCAATAGAGAAATATTGGGCGATTATGAAGCAGGCCCTCCGGAAGAACCCAAAAGTTGTCAAATCGGAGGCGGATTTCAAGGGAAAATGGATTTCTGTTAAAAAAAACTACAACCTGACGTTGTACAGAACCTTATGGACGGGGTAAAGAGGAAGGTACGAGCATACGGGCTTGGGCTCGAAGTATTAAAAATGGAAAATGCCAAAATTTGTTTAATAGTTTTTATTTTACTGTCTAAAATTTTCAAAAGGATCGGTCTACTGGGCGAATTTCTACAGCGTTTTTTCCGTGATGCAATTTGATGTGACACACCCTTTATACCAATATCTCAAAGACACTACGAAAACCATTCATATTGTTCACACATTTGGCTCGAGTCCAGTTGAAAATTCATTCAAAAGTAGGTTAAAAATGCAAAAGTTTCAACGACAGCCAAACAAAGTCATAAATTTACACTGCAGGGTGCAAGTTGAGATTCAGTACTAGTGCGTTCATCAGCTTTTGTGGTTTCCTGGACGCTGCGTTAACACGTGGGCAACGACAAATCCGGTTGAAGGAAAAAAAACAAACCCAACAAGCAGTACAAGTAGACAGCAGTGCGATGTTCGAATTAAAAGCGAACGAATTAAATCCCTGGTGAGAATGAGTTTTTGCATCTCGAGCAGCAGGTGCATCAGGTAAACATGGCGTACATACGTCCGCCCACCTCGAGTGCCTTCAGATGTGGGTCACTAGTGAAGTCAGTTTTCCTGCATACGAAAGTGCAACAGAGGAGTCAAATCAAACGAATGATCCGCGCAAGTGGGAATACAAGAATTCTTCCACTCGGAGGATTTCGCTTGCTTGCTGGAGAAATAATTTGAACCAGGTGTTTCCACTTTGTGACCGTTGCGTTGCCGTTAAAGTTGCAGCAAAGCGAATCGGACAACACCTCAGAGATGCAGTTGAATCTCTTGTGCTGAGTTATAATGAAAAACAAGTCCCTTCTCATGAGTATTCACATATTTCCCGAACATAAACAAACAAGAAGATATCCCTCATCTGGAACGGGACGAACTGCATACTTTCGCGTACTAATTAATCGTCGCAAATTTAAATATTTTGCGCCCAATCACGTGCGTAAGTTTCAGCATAGACTACAGTGTGCAACGCGCCGACAGAGGCCGCACCGCTTCCCATTCTCCCTTCAACTAAAGCCACCATTCCAATGTTGCTCTAGCATTTCCTTAATTTAAATTAGCCAGAATTAATTAGTTTGTCTCGTTCGCATTCCATTGCGATAATACGAAGAAGTCGGGAAGCTGTCGGCTCAGGTGGGAAAGTACAACAACCGGAGGGGGTGGCAGCAAGTAATTTGTCACCTTTTACTCCCAGACACTTCATAAAGTGCGCAGCACATGCACTTCCCCTGCGCAGGCCCTACCCTGCCCATCCTTCTTCGATGGATTGTTTCCACAAACGACCGCCAGTCGTAAATATGTCATCACTGGCGGCAGCGACAGTCGGGACCGGGTTTGACAGATCTTAACTGATGATTTTTCTCTGATCTTCAGCGCTTGGGTGCTATGTGAAATTGGAAACCGCTAACCTTTCGGCAACTAGAGGCAATTGCATGATCTAGTGCAAAGCGAAAATACTGCAATTGCTACCAACTGGCGCTTCTCTGGCTCTATGATCGTCTACGACTAACGGAGTTCGGTGCGCTCGAAAGAAGGGGTAAACTTGAAACAATTCGAAATATGCGTCGCAGGAATGCTGCGAATTCTGGTGCATTTCTGGTGCGCACAGCACACTTAGTGCTGGCCGCAATCTTTCCAAGCAGTGCATTCCTGCGAATTTTGTACGACAATTTACTTCCATTGACATTTTTGGCAAGAGGTTTTCTGTCGAGATGTTAAGCAGAAGCGAACTGAGCACGATAACGAGGGATCATTAAGGTCAATCGAAAAAGTGACATTTGTAGAAAATCAAACTTGACTTGGCATAAAAAATGACGGAACTTAAACTACCATTCAATTTTGTAGTCGCAGAGTAATTTGTTGCTAAGAATAAAAAAACATCGCACAGCTTCTCTGTCATTGTGGAAACACCAAACAAGCTCTAAAGCGTGTACCGTCTCAAATTCCAAACACTTGGGCTTTGTTGGCCACTAAACAGCGTCTCATTACTCAAAATGGTACTGTTTCGCGAAATTAATTTGAATTTTGGTTACAATAAAGCCTTTTTTTCACTTTACTACAATAAAATTGATTTATAAATGCGTATTCATGGTAAAATCTAAAAATATGTTCAATTACATTTGTTTCAAATTCCGAACAGCAAAAATGCAATAAAAAAACATAATTTTTGAATTACTAGGTCGCTTCAGATGATCGATATATCGAATTAAAGCCAATAAGCCAATTATTAATCTTTTTTGAAAAATATTTTACTCGCAAAATCTTTTTTTCTCGTAATGATTTATTGTATAGGTCGGTCTCGATTATCTGGAGTATTGATTTTTTTTTCACTCCCAATAATCGAATTCTCCGGATAATCGAGTCCAAACATTTTTTTTTCTTTATTTGTTTTTTGCATGTATTTTTCGTTTTTTGAAAATAAAAGAGGGAGCTTGATTTTTGATTCATCCCCTTAAAGTAAGAAAACACCTTTCTCATAGAAAAAAAATAAATTTATCCAGATTCTCTCAGGAGGCGATAGATGATCATATTTGATGAAAAAAATCCTCCTACGAATATGTTCGAATTTACACGATGACAGAGTTACAGAACTTTTTTTTTCGGACTCTGTTGCTTCAAACTGGCTCTACATTAAAAGTACGCTACGGAAGACGATTATGATGCTTTCATTTGAAAAATGAGAAAATTTAGTAAAGGATATAGTAATGGAACAACTAAATCAGTGAATTTTAATAACATTTTGGAAGTGAAACACTCAAAAGTTAATAATTTTTAATGTGTTATTATTAATTTTATCCAAAAATTTATATAAAACTAGATTGTTTCTATCAATTAAAATGAAGTTCTTTAACCGCTCCACAATGTGTTCTTTGACGCACAACTTCTATCTTTCTTAATTCGACGGCAATATCGATATAAACAATTTCTGGTGAAAATTCAAGCAAAATCATCAAAAATCACAATTCTTACCCCACTTCTCATGTAATAGCCACTTAAACTTCACCTTAACTTTGAAAGGTTACATTTCTTCATGAAATAAGCCATATTTGAAATATAAAAAAAAATATTTTTTTTCAAACTGAATATAATCGAATCCAAAATTGTATATAATCGAATCACATATAATCGAGTCAAACCATTCAGCCATTTTTTTATGGCGGCCAAATTGAAATTTTTAAGATCATTGAATACGCAGTTTTATATTGACAGTAGAATAAAATGTATGTTCCAAATTCCAGATCAATCATTTAACAGGAACGGGGTCATTTTTCTATTAATGTGGGACAACCCAACAAACATTCAAACATACATAGAAACAGGTCAAGCCGAATGAAACCATTCAAACAGTAATTAGTTGTTAGGGGACTGCGGCCATCTTGAAATTGGATTTTTCATTATCTGCTATGTTCTACTAGTCGAGAACTTTCTTTTGATACATATTTAATAAATAACTACTAGTCAAGCCTTTTCATTTGATACCCATATTGATGGGGTTCTGAGAAAATAGGTAATCCGCTATTTTGAAGTGGCCGCCATCTTAGATTTGCATTTTTAATAAATAACTGTGTTCAACTAGTCAAGCCCTTTCATTTGATACCCATATTGATGGAGTTCTGAGAAAATATGAGGTGGCCATCTTGCGGTGGCGGCCATTTTGGATTTGCATTTGTAAATAGCCTCGTGGTCGATAGTTTAGCAAACAACGCGCACAAATGGATTGTGCTCATTGTAACTAGCGTGGACATTGCTGATTGCATACGTTCTGGCGAATAATTTGGAGGCGATGAATGAGTGCAGCCCAAAGCATTTTTGTTATGCTCATTCCAATAAGAATCGTTTGATGGATTGGTTGAAGAATAATGAACTGAATAGAACTTATGTTTGATAGATAATAAAAGAAATTTAAATTTGGAACTTTATTGTTGGTTGCGTCGTGAAATTTCATATCAATGACCGATCATGCATTGTAAAACTTTATGCTCAAGTGTAGTGTAAAATTGTATATGGTAGCGGTTATGTTAAAATGATATGAAATATGAAACTTTTTTTTTCACCCGAGAAAAATTCATCCGATGAGACTAATTGGAAATATGAAAGAATATTCGAAAAAGTGCTTTCCCATCTGCTCTACATATCATATTAGGTGCTGTTAGTCCAATTGAAATTCGCATTGAGGCATAATAGCATCGTGTTCCGTTGGGTTTAACCATTTGCGGTCGTTTGTCTGCTCTCAGCCACCACAATGAGGAATCATACTAAATACTTTATTTGAGGGGCTCAAAATGAAAAGGGTGTAAGTGACATAATCGATTTCTCTACATCGACTCTCTCTTTTGGTCATAACTTAGCTGCCAATACATTCCCAATTGTATTTGACAATGTGGAAGACAGGTCAGAACCTCATTATTGGATTCTATAGCAAACTCAAATTGGATACTGATACTGATACTGAGCTTCAACAAAACCAGGACGCAGCCTGTGGAGGCGATCTGGCGTAGTGGTAACATCCATGCCTCTCACGCTCAAGGTCACGAGTTCAATTCTCACTCCCGACATTCTTCCAAAAATGGAAGTAAAAGTGACGAACCAGCCAAATGAGTTGAAAGTCACTATAATACAGATATAAAAAAAAGGACGCAGCCAGGAGAAGTAACACTATTCCATCTTAGTAGTAAAAAGTAGTAATAGTAGGAATTCATTCTCTCAACACGGCCATCGTTGAACACAGTCTTTTATTATCCTCAATAGTTCAAGAAATATTTTTAGTTTAGTAGTTTGTCAAATAAAATATTTGTACTTTGTGAATAAAATACGTCTTTGTTCGCTACGTGTCGATGTTATTCATCATCCTATGTCTCTTATCGCAGCCCGTATCACGTAACGCATTTCGTACGTAACGCAACGTCCCCTGTTGGAATGAGAAAATATTCAAATCACGGGGACGCCCAGGAATTAGTACCACTATTGGATCCGGTGAATTGAAGAATTCGAAAAGGGTTGCAACACTAAAGGCTGTGTCACATCAAATTGCATCACGGAAAAAATGCTGTAGAAATTTAATTTTTAGGAATTATATCTTCAGCTTTCGCTTATAATCAGATATGAGTGTATAGATCACGTTGGCCATGCTTCACTGTCAATTTTTCGTAAATTTGGAAAAATGTCGTCGAACGAAAAGAAGCGTCGTGAATAAATCCTGCGCACTCATTTCGAGAATCCGGAGGTCACATCGGGACATCGGTAAGATGCTGGGAATCGTCCAATCCACGGTCAGCAGAGTACTAAAACGATACTTCGAGAACCTAACCATCGACCGGAAGGTGAAGAACGGCAAAAATGGATGCTCCGTCAGTGAAAAAGATCACAAGCGAGTAGTTAAGCAGTTTAGACGTGATCCGAGAAGTTCGGTCCGGGATGTCGCCAATAAGCTGAATTTGTCAAGTTCATTCGTCCAGCGGACCAAGCAGCGGGAGGGCCTGCGTACATACAAGGTTCAGAAGGCTTCTAACCGCGACGAAAGGCAAAACATGGTGGGGAAGACGCGAGCCCGGAAGCTGTACACCGAAATGCTGACGAAGCCGCATTGCCTGGTAATGGACGACGAAACCTACGTCAAAGCGGACTTTCGACAGCTGCCGGGCCTGTTGTTCTTCTCCGCAGAGGACAAATTCAGCGTTACGGAGGAGATTCGCAAGCAGAAACTATCCAAGTTTGCCAAAAAGTACATGGTGTGGCAAGCGATCTGCTCTTGCGGAAAGCGGAGCGCCCCCTTCGTGATGACCGGCACGGTAAACGGGCAGGTTTACCTTAAGGAGTGCCTACAGAAGCGCTTACTACCACTATTGAAGCAGCACGAGGGCCCGACCATCTTCTGGCCGGATCTCGCTTCGTGCCACTATTCAAAGGACGTGTAGGAGTGGTACGAAGCCAACGGGGTCACCATCGTGCCAAAGGAAATGAACCCGCCCAACGCGCCGGAGCTTCGCCCAATAGAGAAATATTGGCCGATTATGAAGCAGGCCCTCCGGAAGAACCCAAAAGTTGTCAAATCGGAGGCGGACTTCAAGAGAAAATGGATTTCTGTTCAAAAAAAAACTACAACCTGACGTTGTAAAGAACCTTATGGACGGGGTAAAGAGGAAGGTGCGAGCATACGGGCTTGGGCTCGAAGTATGAATAAAAAGAAAATGCCAAAAGTTGTTTAATAGTTTTTATTTTACTGTCTAAAATTTTCAAAAGGATCGGTCTACTGGGCGAATTTCTACAGCGTTTTTTCCGTGATGCAATTTGATGTGCCTTTAAGCCTCTAAATTGTATTCGATAATGTTAATTATCTCATATTGCATCGATGAGTTTTTTTCTGACGCACTATTTCATCCATACAGAACACAGGAGCCATCTAGTCTAGGCCCACAGAAGGCGGCATTCATCATATCTCATTACACTTTGGCATCTTCTATCGTGATACGCATCATCCAAAGACTAATCACCATCTTTCTGTCATCATCACTCGGTTGTAAACACTGATGGAGTGAACAAACAATACCCAACAATCAAACAAAACGACCCTTTTCAAGACAACCAATGTAGTTCTTCAAACATATCCAAAATCAGTATGTAACAGATAGCCTAATGGAATCCTACGTCAACTATGTCTATGACTGTGACTTTTTCGAACTTTCCTACTTTTCTTCCATACTCTCCATTTTATTATATCATCCTAATTGGGGTAGAGATGAATACTACGCTAGATCGCACCATTAAACTCAGGGGACTTAATCGTAATCCAATGAAAGTTGTATGGGAAATAACCAATAAAAATAAGGCTCGATGAGAGTCGACAGTCTGATGTCTACCGATGATTAAGCTAAAGATCATCGAGATCGAAATGGATCATAAAAACGGACGAGTGTTTCATGAATCATTCCAGGTGGAAAATCTGTCTATTCCAAGCTCTACTAATTCCAGTGATCAAACCAAAGACAACTTTCGTAGATCTCTCTCTTTCAGTAGCAACTGGGATTCATCCTACTTTGAACCGAAACACCACACGGGAACTCTACTAACGGTGATCGACTCCAGTGCATCTTGCGATTTGCCCGAAGCAAAACATGAAAATCGAACCCGGTTGTATCCCATCCCCTCAAAACAAGGTCCGCTGCCGATCGAGGTCGATCTCTAGCGTAAAACAGCCGTGAAACGGAGGAGTGAATTGCAAATAAACAAAACAAACGAGCTGTGCCGAATGCCGGTGGAGGTGTTTAACCTGTCGGGGAGTTCTTCCTCAATTCAATTCTACCCGTGGTCGTGAACATGTGAACCCATGAGGCGAGAAACAACGAGCGTTCGGAAGAGAAAGGAAGATCAGCACAAACGGCATGGAAATAACGAGTCAATTACCCTTACGGTAACCTAGGCTCGGAAGAAATGCCAGCGCCAAGTTGAGCGTTGCGTCTTGCGCCATGAGCGGCCGGGAAATAAGGTAAAGGTGAAAGAATTTCCTCGGAGAAAATAAGCTGTGTTTATTATTTGCTTCAAGCTTAAGTGGAAGTAATTGATAGCACCGCTATCGATACGGTTCACCTGCGCTGCGCTTCGTAGTGCACAAGTTCATTCACTCGCCATGTTCGGGTTCTCGTTCTCGAAGTGAATGCAAATAAACTGTTCATCTACGAACTCTCTCGGCTTGAATTGCCGTGAATTGTTTAGGAAACTGCGCCTGTCTTGCCATCAGTCATCAGGGATGAGCAGTTATCCCCGGTCGGTTGCTTTATTGACACTCATTCTCACGTCGCCGGTAATTATGCACAGGCGGAAGTGCACTATTCCGTCGCACAGCGCTCTCGTAATGAAGATAAATTGTTGTCATAACTTTTCCGAGTGTTCACACTTAACACGCCGGGGTTAGCTACTGGCACGAGTAGCACGAGTAAGCGTCCGCGTATATCTATATCTCTGAGCATTGCACAGCAATAGTCACCATAACAAATACGGGTGGCTTGACGCCAAATGATCAACTAACCTACATACCGACCGAGCGCCGAAAAAATACACAAACTAAGAGATAAACGACCGCCGCTTGTGTGACTGTCACCCGTTAGAAGCTTAACTAACGGGATGGAGTTCATGATAGTAAAAGAGAAAGTTTCCGACAATTGCTAGAACACCGACTGGCGATCGAACCATGAACCTCCATTAACCTGTGATGGTTCTTATCATTGTAGACTATTGAATAGGCTAGGTGTCAAAGTACAGTTATTCCACGAAAAGGTAAAATGGTGACAGTGACTAAGAGTACGTGTCATTGAACTATGACTATGCTGCGTTACGTTACTTTCCTCCGGAACGGCCATTAGTGCTGCCTCGGTGCTCGATGTTCCCTTTTTGCACTATTCTCGTCGCTCATATCTTGTTGCTCGAGCAGCGTAAAATCGTGTTTATTTTCTCGACATCGCAATTTTGGTGGCGCGAACTGACGAAGCTCAGGCAGCATAGTTTCGAATCAAGACAAACGTCACGGGCGGTGGCATTTCCGATTTTATTTTTTTTCACTGTCTTGCTTCCGGTACTGGTTGCTAGTCACAACGAAGCCTGGAGATGGTTTGTGTGGATTGAAATTTCCTCAGATGACAAATTCCGGGGGTTAACTTTCTACAGCGAACCCAAGCTGTCCGCTGTCTACTCAGTTCGATTATGGAATTTGGATTATTGAAAATCTAGAGTTGACAATAGGTCAATAAATGAATAAAAACAAAATTCAGCTTTACTTTACTTCAATCGAGCAGTCGAGCAGTGAGATTAAGTTTTCAGTATGTTTGGTATGAATAAAATTAACAACTAATTATTTACTTTTCGAAAATGGATGTTTAGCTGATTTCGTATGAAAAAACAGCATTTATCAAGTATATACTTCGTAATGAACAAGTGTGATCATGAGCATACTTTGGATCTGAAAACACATTCATTCGTTTTGATGTTATATCCGATTTATGTTTAATGTTGCTTAAAGTTAGAAACGTTAACAATCTGCATTGATGGCATTGAGCTTCGTTTACTAGTTTACTTCGTTTACTAGTAAACGTTCCCAAACCAAAACCTAAACAATCATTTGACAGATGTTTGACAAAGTAAGAACTATGTTCGAATTCGAACATGCGTTAAAATGAAAAAGGTAAAGTAAACTTTTATTCATATGGATTCGAGTAAATACTAGAAAAAATTACTTTACTTGGAAACGGGCAGAATAAGTAAATACTTTTTTTATGCATACGACCTAATGTTAGATATAGAATATTTTGGGGTATTTTGCAATGCAGGTCGTCTATAATTGGTTTTCTGTGTTCAAAGTAGCGAAAGTATTTGTATTCCTCTGATCAACCCTGATCAGATTTATCGTATGGGGCATAACGATAGCACTTT